>NC_048233.1:66150855-66259853 GCF_002007445.2 Ailuropoda melanoleuca | reverse complement strand
CTGTCTCTCAGGTAAATAAATAAAATCTTTAGACTGTAGTAGTGAAGAGCTTCAGCTCTGAGGTCCCAAGAGTGTGGGTTCAAATCCAGGCTCTGCCATTTACTGGATGACTGGATAGCCAGGGTTCTCTAGAGTAAGAGAACCAACAGAAGACCAGATAGATAGATGGATGGATGGACAGACAGACAGAAATAGATAATTATACTATGAAGCATTGGCTCAGGTGATTCTGGAGGCTGAGACGTCCCATGATCTGCCCTCTGCAGGCTGGAGGCCCAGAGAAGCTGGTGGTATAGTTCCCAACCAAACCCAGATGCTGAGAACCAGGGAGCCAAGGGTAAAAGTCGCTGTCTGAGTTCAAAAGCCCAAGGACTGGGAGCACCAATGTCACCAAGTCTGAGGGCAGAAGACGGATGTCTCGGCCCAAGTGGAGAATGACTCTGCCCCTCCTCTGCCTTTCTGTCTCCAATGAATGGGGTGAGCCCCACCAGCACCGTGGAGGGCCCTCTGCTTTACTCACTCAACTGATCCAAACGCAAACCTCTTCCAGAAACAAGCCCCACAGACACACCCAGAAACATCCCACAATTCTCTGGTCATCCCTAGCCCAGAAGAAGGGACGCATAAATTCAACCACCACAATGAGCTTATGCAAGTCCCACAATCTCCCTAACCTTATTTTCCTTCCCTGTAAAACGGGAATCCTAACAATAGGAGGAACTTCTTCAACAGATTCCAGTAAGGCATAAAATGCTCGTGCCTGGGGCCCCGGCATGCAGCGGGAGTTTACGAAGACTAGTGATCGCTGCTCTCTCTTCACGGGTTCGCAGGGGCAGGCGCTGCCTTCTCCAGGAAGCCAGTCGGTCTCTGGCTTTGCTGCGCTCTCACACTGGTGCGGCCTCAGCCCTGCAGGCCAGAGGCAATTTTTCGGCTTATGTCCTGGGTGAGAAGCACAGGAGCTCTGCATTCCTAGCCCAACTCACCTCGGACAACCCATCACACTTCGCTCGTTCACAAGAGCCTACCCTCCCTGCTGGAACACTGCGGAGAGATCCCGCTTCTCGTGAATTCCACAATAGGCAATTTTTCCCCAGAACGATAATCATGGGATCCCCGTGGCCACACCCTCTCCTCAGATCTGCGGTGAGGCCTTGCTGGTCGGCCGTGCAGCCCCAGAGCAAAGCCTCCCAGGCCCGTACCCTGTCCACGAGGCCGTCGGGATGCCCGGGTGTATGTGGCCACTCGATGGCATGTCTATACTTTTCCTACTCACACTGTGCCACGGGCTGCAACGTCTGCACTCCAGCCTCGCCCCTGCGCTGCACCACCCGTCACTCCTCCCCCTCTCCTCCCAGAGTGAGGCGATGATCCCTCTCCCTCGCGGCACCTCTGGCTTTGGCAGCTTGCTCACTTAGGCTAGCTCTATGGACCTCACGCCTCTAATTTGCTCCCATAAATCAATCCTCTCTCCCCTTGGCCACCACTCTTCCGTCTGGATTGTTCCTCTAGTTGTCTATTCACTTCCTCCCATTGTGCATCCAGCAAATGGTTACCGAGTGCCAACGATGTGCTGGGCAGCGGGCACAGGACAGTGAATGCGAGAGGCACTTTGGCCTTGCTGCTGAAGGAGTCAAACTGTGCACTGATGTCTGGAGCTGGGCTGGTGGATTCAAATCTGACCTCTCAGCTATCAGCTGACTGACCCAGAGCAAATGAACTAACCTCTCTGGGCCGCATTCTCCCCATTGATAAAATGTAGGTCATAGTTACGGCCTCATGGGGTTCTCACGGTTTAAATGGATGACATACGCACAGCGTTCAGAGAAGTGCCCGGCACACAGTAAACACGCACGGGACAGACCCCACTACCCACAACTATGGCGACAACTCTCACCACCTATGGAGTAAAAAATATTACTATTCTGGCGAAGGCGACTACATTGCCTTTATGAAGGCGAAGAATGTGGTATTATGAAGTCATCTGATGAGCGAGGCTCTGACCACTTACAAAAAAATGTTTGCTATATCATCACACAGCTTTGTTTTCCTTCTGAATATAAATCCCTAGAAGGCAAGGGCTGTCACACGCTACTTGTGAATTTGTCCCCAGACTAGAAATATAGCTGAGGGAGTCTAGGTAGTGTATTTATTAAAAGCAAAGCAGACAAGGGTACAGAGACAATTTCAATGGAGAAAGAACAGTCTTTGCAACAAAAGGGGGTGGGACAACTGGATATCCACAAGCAAAGGAATGAAGCCGGACCCCTCCCTCACACCACACATAAAAACAGACTCAAAATGCATCACAGACCTAAATGTAAGAGCCAGGACTATAAAACTCTTAGGAAAAAAGGTAGGAATAAATCTTTGGCACCTTGGATTTAGACAGTGACGAATGAGATCTGATACCAAAAGCACAAACAACAAAAGAAAAAAACACATGACTCGGACTTTACCAAAATTAAAAACTTTTGTGCAACCAAAGACACCATTATGGAAGACAACCCACGGAATGGGAGAAAATATTTTCAAATTGTAGAACTGATAAAGGACTCATCAACCCTGTGGCCGGGCATATTTGCTGGGAAATAAGAGAAGTGCTGAGAACAAACTTTGGGGCCCCTGATACTGCAAAGTGTAAACAACGTACTTTTAATGCAAAATAATAAGGAACAAGGATGGAAGCAAAAAAAAAAAAAAAAAAAAAAGACAAGAGCAGAACCAAGCTTAGTTGAGGATCCAGCAAATTAGTATAATTCCCTCTAGTTTTTATTTCACATTTCAGTTCATATTCCAGCTTTAAATATAGCCTGTATTAAATATGACGTGAAGCCATACTTTCACACCCTCTGTGCGAATTTTGCAATTCTAATAGAAAACACGCCATAAATTAGTCTGACGTGACTTGTCTTTTCCAAATGTCTCAGAGTGTGATCATCCAGAATGGATGATTACTGACTCCAGAGACTTTTTTTTCCCTCCCTTTTCTTCCAGATTCTCCCTCACCACTTTTGCTCTAAAAGATTACTCTTGCAACCAGAAGGCAAATCTTTGTTCTTGCTCTTGAATAATCAAAGTAAATGTCCTCCAGACGAATCAAGATTTACACACGGCTTTTCACCTGGTGCCAGTTCGCAGAAATGGAGAGAGCCACATAACGTAAGGGCCTTTCGTACTCAGGGATGCACTTCAGGTACCTAAGATTCAGTCACATTTGCTGAGTGAACCAAGGCTGATGTGAGATTCATTTCCGTTGTTTACCAGTAAGACAGTTTCTCCAAGGACGTAGCCGGAGAATCATTATTATGGAGACACTCTGGACAAGAGAGGTCCCTCCATGAGCATCTCTGACTCGCTGGGAGCAGGTCTGCTCCACCCCCACCTATATCTGAACATTCACCCTCTGGAATGTTCCATGGCTATTTCCACTTTTGTCAGGCCAGGAAGCAAGATGCCGGATGGAACGAAGCCTGTGGGCTGGCTCCTTGCAGGGAGGCAAGAAGGAAAAAATAACCTTGTGAGCTGGCAGAGGCCGCGCACCCTGGAGAGGTCACATGATTCTCCTACATTTTGTGTTCCTCCAGAGAGGGAAAAGCTCGGGCCCGCAGCTACGCGGTGGTTGGTTACACAGGGGAGCTGCTGACCCACGGGGAATGGAAACCACGCTTAGGAACAGCTGCTCTAAGTGCTTGGCAGCCTTCTCTCACTTTTCTGTCCAGCCATCCTGGAGGCAGGACTTGTCACCTTGGTGTTGAAGAGGCTCAGAGTGGTTAAGTCACTCACCCAAAGCCACAAAGCTACTAGCTGGCAGAGCTGGTGCCTGACCCTATGGCAAGTCTGACCCCTTCCGTGTTGTACCACGAATACGTCTGATAGGGTCACCAAGGGGAGTGATAGAGAGGTCTCGCTCCTAAAATTCACACCCAAAGCCTGATGGATTGTTTTCTTTTTTTTTCTTTTCTTTCTTTTTTCACTTTCTCCCATCTAATGTTCTCTGTCTCCTCTGTGCCTAAGTGCAGGGCTGGCCAGGGAACATAAAGGTCCCCCAGGCTTCTGTGGGTCAGGGATTAGGACTCAGCTTCTGTGAGAAGCACCTGACACACCTCCAGGGATCACACCTGAAGTGTGATCACACTCGGGGGATGTGACTGCAGGGTGACCAGGAATAGCTTCGTGTGACTGAAACCTGACACAGCAGAGTCTGGGGGCCCACAGGCTTTCTGGCCTACGTGTGCGACACCATGTTCGAGAGCACACTCAGGAACACAAGGAACATGTGAAAGCTCTCTTGGGAACTGAGGGGTCCAGTGAAGGGTGTGGGCCAAACAGCGGCTCAAATCAATGGCTCATGGGTTCCAATGAGCTACTGCTGCATAACAAATGATCCTCGAACTTAATGACTTTTATTATCTCTCACAATTTCTGTGGGTCGGGAATTCAGGAAAGGAGCAGTAGTTCTGGCTTGGGGTCTCACGTATGGCGGCTGCCCAAACACTGCTCTCTCTCCAAGGGCCTCCTCCATGGTCTCTCTGTGTAGACTGGATTGGGCTTCCTTACAATATGGCAGCCTAAGGGCAGGCAGACTGTTTACATGGCAGCTGATGCTTTCAAGAGGGACTCTCCCAGAGAGCAAGAGGAAAGCTGCATTCCCTTTTCTTTCCTAGCTGTGGACGTCACAGAGCATCACTTCTATGACACTCTCTTAGGCAAAATAGTCACAAATGCTGGCCCAGTGTCCAGGGGAAAGGACAGGGGCTCCAGTTCTTGGTGAGAGGAATGGCAAAGAATTTGTGGACATACTTTAAAATGGCCACACTGTGGCTGGGAGAAAGAAAAAGAGAAGTAATTAGCCGTGGATAGCACGGAGATGTGTGTGTGGTGGGGAGGGAGGCACCGTGTGGTCACTTCCCCATATACACAGCATATTTCCAGAAGGGAAGCAAGCAGGCACTGGTAGACCAAAACAGTTGGAAAAATGAATAAATAAAATGTTCCGAGCCACAAGGGAGAGGCTGCCTAACAAATCAGCTAGTGAGGACAAAGCATCTGTCCTTGGAGATTTCTTTAGATGCAAAGTGAGCCAGATCTGAGGGCCACTGGCTTCCGCGAAAAAGGCAAACGACAAGTCAGGTTCTTGTCATTTGAAGAATAACTACCACCTTGATCAAACTCCAGGATCAAGGTAAAAGCTTGGCTCTCAAAGGGCCACACGACAGGTTTACAATAAATGAGTTCACGAAAGAAGAAACAAACATGTCAAGTGCCTCTCCAATTAGGCATCTGGGACGGAGAGGGGCTGCCCCGGAATACTCAGGCTCGTTTGGTCGAGAGGCCCAGGAAGCAAAGCGCATGCTGAGCGTCCTCTCTCAGGCTGCGTGACTAATGCCACTCAGACGAGTCTGGGGTCTCGTGGTGGCCAGGGCAAAAAAACCCGACAGGGCAGGCTACTGGCATAAAGCAGCCTCGAACTCCTGGCTCAGTTGACAAGCATCTGTGGCAGACACAGGCTCATCATTCCCCAGCAAGCACCCATTCTCTTCTCTTCTGCCTCTCAGGACATCTACTCCTGAATTTTAGCTGGACAGACGAGCACCCCCAATGATAAAGAACACAGGGCCCAGCCTCTTGTGCAGCTAGGTGCGGGCAGGTGATGGCACGGAGGTCACTGGATTATGAATAAACATGAAGTGGCCCGTCCTGGTTTTCTCCTTCTTTCCTTCTTTCTGATGTCTGGGAATTCGTGGCTGTTGGAGCAGCTTGGGAGCGCTGAGGAGGGGAGAGTGCCTGCTGGCCCAGACTGCTCCCGTCTGGGGTGTAATAAGTGGGAGATTTCATCTTCGTTAAGGCATGGAGTCCCTGACTATCACAAGTCTTCCAAACTAAGAACCTCACGTTGGAAAAATCAGGGAAGAAAAACACTTGGTGCAGATCCTCAAGGTCCCAAAGGATATGTGTGTTTCCCTCTTTTTCTCTGCCTTTTCCATCTTCCCGTTCCCTCCTGCTTGAGTACGAAACGTATGCCTTCCATGACTCAGGGAATGGCTGACGCTGATTGTCACCTGTGGTCCACGCGAGTCAGCTCATGTGGAAGGGAAGGTTTACTCTGGGGGACAGAGGCCTTGGGCCTCATGGAAGCCAGGGCAGAGAACTGGGGGGCCATCCAGATTAAGCCAATACTATCTCCTTCTCTTTCTGGGGGGCCGCCACCTGTGGCCTCTTAGGTCCTCCAGGCAGACGTGCATCCCCTACTCTGAATTCTGCCCTTCCCAGCTGTGGCTTCCATGTGGCCATGCCCTGTCCTTCCATGTTTGCTCAGCCTTAAGGCTGACTCAGCCCTGAGCATGTGAGTTTGAGGGAGACATTCCGATTTGCTGCTGGCCAGCCCATGAACCGACTGGCCTTGAATCATGTGTCCATGCCTCATTGGGTCCACAGTGGCTTAGGTGGTTAGGAACAGTCTTTGAGCATCGAGGGGTAGTCCTTCCAAAGGTCCTGAGTGGAGTACAGAGTCGGGAAGGAGCTGAAGTCAGGGCAGCTAATACAACGTATCTAATATATGTTGGTATCCAGGATACAGAGCACATTAATTCATATTCTCAAAGACAAGGGTTAAAGCAACGTTCTTCAAGTTGGTAGTGTTGGTCAAAGGGGTGGTTGTGCACTCCTGATCTTTCTCTCAACTGAAAGTTAAGGTACTAGAGAACAGACCTGCTCCTAGGAATTCTCTTGACTTCTCACAACACCTAGCAGAGGGCTCGCTGCCAAAGACCTTCAATAAAAGCTGACTACCGATGCAAATTTGAGCAGCTCACGTGATTACAGAAGGGACAAGATCTCAAGGAAGAGAACTCACAGAAGGAGAACGTGGCTGTGTCATTTTGTGGCATTCTAGAATCACAGATTAACCAGACTGCTGAGTTTTCAGACAGCAGCAAGGAGGAAATGAGAACGAGGTCCTCCAGGAGGATCTGGGAGAATGGGACAAGATATTTCCAACATCAGGGCACATTTCCACTTCTCACAGGCCAGAGTTCTCATTTAGCCAGACTGGGACCAAAAAAGAAACACAATCACAGGACTGCATAACCCAAGAAGTACACTCAAGCTATTAGTCAAGGGTAGGGGATGGCGAGTAACCAGCCCGTGGTCATCGACCCTCCCAAACAATTCTCATCCCGGGGAATGCACAGAATCTATATTCCGCAGTCTTATTTAGACTAGTTTCCCCAAGTCTCGATTAGACTTCTGCTTGGTGGGATTGCAGAGCCCAAGAAGAGCCACAAAGAATCAGAATTCTCATTGTATGCAATGATAATCGGCCCCTCCTATGAATTCCCTTACCAGGGTTGAGCATCTCATTTCCCCTGATTTTCTTCCTCTGGCTTCACCTTTCAAGGTGAGTATGCAGGGAGTGGGTCTCCATGGGCCAGCTCCAACCCACCCTGACAGCTTTCTGCCCCGCCATGCACCCCCATCCCCCCCACATACATCCGCACACTTTGCTCCCGCCCTACCCTCTCTGGCTGGATGCCCAGCCTCCCACCTCTTTCTGGGTCCATTTTTATTTATCCTTAAAGACTGGGCAGAGACTTTTCTTCTCTGAAGTCCTGCCACACTCCCCTAGGGAAACTGTCATTTCTCACTGTCCCAGTCATGCCCGCTGTCTCCCATGGCATGCTACTCGGTCCTCTCCTACAGCATTTATCACACTTTCGGATAATTATCTGCAGGGCATTCTGTTTCTCCCTTGCAGACTGGGAGCAATTTTAATCTGATCTAGCTGTGTGTTTCTTCCAGAACCTGGGTGGGGCCGGGCAACAGGAGGCACTCTGCCAATGGTTTGTGGGCATGAGTATCAGGAAGAGTTAGGAAAGTAGGTGCTGGGGGAAGGGGGGACAGGGAACTGAGGGCCACAAGCTGTCCACGGACGGGACAGATAAATGTCGCCTGCATAATCAAGCAGTGGCTCTGAAAACTCGAAAGCAGGCTTGCAGAGAGGCAGTAAGCCCCACACGGGGTCCACTACCTCAGGTGTCCAGGCTGCATGTCCCCACGTGCCAAGGAGAGGGAGGGGCAGATGGACAGACGGAGGCGGAAGCCAGGAGAGCCAAGAGAAGGGAGACGTGCGTGAGCAATGGGAGAGAGCCGAAAGAAACAGCTCTGAAGATGACCACGGGGGCTGCGAGATCGGGAAGCAATTACCATCTCAAGAGGAGAATCATTCCGACTTGCTTCTCGATGAGGGGCAGCTCAGACAGCCTCAAGCTCCTGCTGCAGTGGTTCAAGGAAAGGCAGCTTTCGTGATGCAAACACTAAATTATGAAGAAGAAAACCGCACCGGTACCGGGAGGCAGCAATCAACGTCTCCCACCCTCCTTCAGTTTCTTCCAACAAAGTCAGCATTTCTGCCTTTCCTCGTCCAGCGGGGCTCTCGGACTCTCAAATTAAAAGTGGAAAAAAGGCTCCCACAATCCTGCCATTAATAATACCTCCAGCAGCTGTATTCTAAGCAAAGCCAAATGAGTTCTGCGGTGCCGGTTCCTTCCCAGGGCCTCTCTAACGTAACTCTTGGCATCACTTGGCCACGAAGTCTGTAGTCGATACGGACTACCCCTCAAATCTGAAGTTGCGACATTTTGGGTTGGATCTCCTAAACCCAGACTATTTTTTTTTTAGGTATAGAAACGTCTTTTCCATTCATACTTGAAAAATTATAATAAAAACTAGTATTCTCCCATCTGATGCCCTCCATGATTTCTCTAGAAACGCTCTTTGGCTGCTTAGTCACTTGGTTTTATCTTGCTTCATGCCCTCGGCTCTCCGGCATTCTTCCAGGTGTTTCTTTGAGAGGGTAGGCTACGACACAATCACCGACCCTAATTCTCCCTTCCTGGGGCTAGACGTCTATTCACTGGAAGCCTGGGCTCCGGCTCTCCACCGAGACAGTTGCTGGCGCATTTCGGTTGGCTGGGGCACTGGGACCGGCTGGGGAGAGATGGATGCAAGTGCAACGGTCCTCAGGTCCCTGGAAACAGAGGTGCGGATGATCTCGGTCACACACCTGGAGGGGTGCTGACTCAGACCCCAGCTCCAGCACCGCTGTGGAGACAGGGTTAATGAGGCCTGCCCCCCAAGCCCAGGAAATGAGCATCTCGAAATATAAGCTGGGAGACGTCCGCTTCACCAAGCGCGGCTCTGCCACCCCAAAGACAGGCAGAGCAGCACCTCTCCCCCCCAACCCCCCAGAGGATTCATTCTCGACTACCATCCCGTCCACACGCCACAGGCTTTCACTCCTCTCTTGGCCCTGGTGCTCTGGTCACTCCCCAGCACTTCCCGTCCCCTTATTCGCATTTCCATCGTGACACTCGCCGCACAGCTGGGCCCTGCCCGAGTGCGGCTTCTTGGGGGCTGGAGGAGTTTGCTAGGGCTGCTGTGAACCCAGCACCACACACCAGCTGGCTTCAACGGCAGAAATTTACTGTCTCACCGTTCTGGAGGCTGGATGTTGGCAGACTTGGCTCTTTCTCAGGGCCCGAGGAAGACTGTGCTATGCCTCTCCCGTAACCTTTGGCTCATAGACGTGTTAACCCTTCGTGTTCACATGGCGTGTGTGTCTGTGTCCAAATGTGTCCTTTTTATAAGGGCACCAGTCGGACTGGATTAGAGGCCCACCTGACTCCAGTAGGACCTCATCTTAACTAGTCACATCTGCAACGACCTCCAAATAAGGTCACATCCTGAGGCACTGGGGTTTTGGACTTCAACGTATGAATTTTGGGGGAGAACACAATTCAAGAGAGGCCAAGACCATTACTGTTTCCTCTGCATACAGCTCAAGGCCTGGCATGTGGAGCCACCCCATTACCTGCCCACTGACAAAACACCAGTAAGGATTGCTTGTTGGCTCTCTCTCTGTCCCTCCCTCCTTCAATCTCTCTCACTCTCTCTCTCTCTCTCTCTCTCTCTCACACACACACACACACACACACACACACACACACACTTCTACAGAAGAAACAGGACAAAGCTGTCACTGTTAGCTTCTGGGGAGGTGCCACCTCACGACTAGCTTTCCAAATTCTCCTTGAGTGTTATCACCAGGATACAGCAGGCAAGAAAAAGAAACTGCAACCCAATCGCCAAAATACTCAATTAACTATCTTGGCATTGGTAGCTTTTTTAGAAATGCTTAACTCTCCAGCATTTCTCATGGAGTGGGAAGGTGGACCGGCATCATTAGTCTTTCCTACTGAAAGGAAAACCTGAGTACAAAAAGAGGGAATACAGGCCAGCCTTCTTCTGCAGCCCCCCCATGAGCTCACAGGACCAAGGGCTGGGTGTGCACGGACCACCTGGAGTTCCTGGTTCCCAGGCGAGTGATAACCAGATGGCAGTGTCACAAGGTGACGTGAAGAATGCTCATTTGTTCCCATCCTGGCTTCACCATGTACTCGCGACACGGACAGCAGAACCAGGAACCTGTGTGCTCCTCGAGCTCTCCATCTAGAAATGGGGGTCGTTTACTGGGAGAGGACCTTCTCTCACAGGAATTTTGTGGGACTGGCTAGGAACATACAGGTACACTGCTCAGACTGGTACCTGCCATTTACTTGGTGCACCGAGGGCCGGCTACCCACATATATATGTATCTGCTCCATGCCTCATGTCCTTCCCCAGGCCCGACCCTCTCACCGTCACCTGAGCCTTCAGAAGCTCTCTGTGTTAACAGCAATCAGAATTGGGACCCACTTAAGAGGTATTCGTTTTATTAGGTACTTATTATTGTATAATAAATTACTCCAGAATGTATAGGCTTAAAAAACCAAACCTGTATTATCTGCCAGTTTCTGTGGGTCCAAATCCCAGTAGTGGTTTAGCTCTGGCTCAAGACCTCTTACAAGGCTATGATCAAGGTACGTATCAGGGACACGGACAGCTCAAGGCTGGGCCAGGGGAGGAGGCTTTGCCAAGCTCCTTCAGGTAGCCCCTGACAGGTCTCAGGTCCTCACTGGCTTTTGATCAGAGCCCTACCTGGTTCCTCGCCTCGGAAGCCTCTCCACGAGGCAGCTCGCAAGATGGCAGCCGACTTCCATCTGCATACGCAGGAGAGAGTAAGCAAAACAGACGCCAAAGTCTTTTCTAATCTAATCTTGCAAGTAGTAATCAATGGAGCTGCTACTTTCTTTCCTAAAACTGAGTCGCCATCTCTACACCCATGCTCACAGCAGCATTCTCCACAGCAGCCAAAAGGTGGAAGCAACTTAAATGTCCACTAGCGGGTGGAAGGATAAAGAAAATGTGGTATAGACGTATGATGGAGTATCCTTCAACCTCAGTTAAAAGGGAAGGAGAATCCTGACACGCTACAGCATGCATGAACCTCGAGGACATTCCGCTAAGCTAGCGAAGCCAGTCACAAAATGACAAATACTGTTCGATTCCACTTGTAAGCATTACCCAGAGCAGTCAAATTCATGGAAACAGAAAGCTGAATGGTGGTCGTCAGGGCTGGGAGCAGAGAACAGGGAGCTGTTTAATGGGGACAGAGTTTCAGTTTTGCAAGATAAAAAAGTTCTGGAGATGGGGTACACAGCAGTGTGAATATACCTAACACCACTGAACTACACACTTAAAAATGGGTAGGGTGGGGGCGCCCGGGTGGCACAGCGGTTAAGCGTCTGCCTTCGGCTCAGGGCGTGATCCCGGCATTATGGGATCGAGCCCCACATCAGGCTCCTCTGCTATGAGCCTGCTTCTTCCTCTCCCACTCCCCCTGCTGTGTTCCCTCTCTCGTTGGCTGTCTCTATCTCTGTCAAATAAATAAATAAAATCTTTATAAAAAAAAAACGGGTAGGGTGGTCAATTAACATCAGGTGTATTTTGCTGCAATTGAAAAAAAAACAACATGCAAGTCACAAGGTCTAGATCACATTCAAAGGATGGGACTCTACCAGGATGTGAACCCCAGGGGGTAAGGATCGTTTGCAGGATGCCTACCGCATTCAGTCATTTATCCAAAGTTGAAAAGAATCCATCTGTTCAGTTAGGATTGAATCCAACATATTCGAGGCTACCTGAGTGCTGGCCACACCCTCCATCTGCCCAGCAGTACCTGCTGACTCTCACATGTGCCCCTAAGAAACGGAAAAGCCACGCGCAAGCCTGCTTTTGGAATTACCTGGTAAACAGGCTGTGTTTCCAATCAATGAACCCCCAATTAAAAATCCATTCCACCACAGTGTTCTTTGGTCTCTGTGACATCCTGGATGGAATAGAAAAGTATGGTAATGGTTGCACTTTCACGGTCCACTCCCACTTCCAAGCCCCGACAGTCTATTGTTAGTTTTAAAGGCCACGGATTAAGAAGGGAACTAAATCGGGATGAGCAAGAAGGGGAGGAGAGGTGCACACAGCTGGCGTCTCTAAAGTGGAGACATTGCTTTTTCATACCCTCATCCGGCCGGAAGAAAAGCATTTCAAGCACCCTATTTCCTGTCTTTGGGCCAGTTCTCTCCACTCCATCCAAATAAACATTATAAAATGTAATTTTCTTTTCCCACATCAAGTGAAAGCAAAGACGCATTTTTCAAGGGCTGGGAGACCAGCAGAAGCAGATCGGATATTGTCTGATTAAAGGAGCTCATGGGCAAAAGGTGCTCGGCACAGAGTCTGCTGCACGGTAAGACTCGATCACTGTTCGCTGTTATGAGGATGACAACGGGCCAAACCCTGCGCTGGATAAGACCACGTTTTGTCTAGTCAAGGTGCCTCTGAAATTCTTCAGGAAGATACTGCATGAAGCTCAGTCTCTCAAGGCCCAGTACGAGTCAGGTTTGCCCCCAGCGCTGGTACACTGGTATTCCTTTGTTCAAGCACCAAAATTAGGAGCCAGTCTGCATTTAGAAGCTACACGACAGGGAAAAGGATACCCTCTGGTACTAGAATCATACGCCGAGCAGGAGGACGCTCACGTCGTAGGAGGAATGGGGCACGGCAGGCTGGCCAAGGGGCCAGCAGGTCCGGATCCTCATGTCATGCTCACTGGAGGGCATATCCCCCTTGAGGGAATGACAGAATCATCTACTCTATTTAAACGATAGCAAAATACTGATTATTTTAATAGATTGTGTATACTTGAACTTGCATAACTTAAACACATACACACTGTTATACCACATAAGGTACAAATGAAACACAGCTTCCTGGGGCTCCTGGGTGGCTCAATCAGTTAAGCGCCTGACTCTTGATTTCAGCTCAGGTCATGATCTCAGAGTCGTGAGATCGAGCCCTGCATTAGGCTCCACGCTGAGCCGTGGAGTCGGCTTGAGAGTCTCTCTCCCCCTCCCTTTGCCCCTCCCCCCTGCTCACGCTCCCATGCTCACACACACTCTCTCTCTCTCAAAAAATAAATAAATAAACACAGCTTCCTAACACCCTACAAAGAAATCTTTTCTAGTATACAGCACTTACTGAATCGACTCTGTGCAGGGCCCCGTGCTACTAGGCAGGATCTGTGGAATTCAAGGGGGGAAAAAGGCACACTTCCTCTTCTCTGGCAGCTAGCAACAGTGCCTTTCCACAATGGTCACCCTTGCTCAGAGGCTGTCACACTAAACGGCACCTGACAGCTGTCAACCACGCCCTGAGGGGACTTGTTTTCGGAGAGCTTACTTTCTACAGGGGTGCCATTTGGGTACAGAAGGCACAAAGCTGAGATTCTAAAGGGAGCTGCTCCAAGTTATGTATCTGCCAAGGGCTGGGCTTCGCGTGCATGTGTCCACCACTGACTACCCAACACCTCATGTTTATAATACGAGAGTATGAAGCAGAGAAAGAGCTGGACTTAGAAATATAAACTTCAACCAGCCATCGGAGAGGTGGTTCTTAAGGGCGAGCAAAAAATCTGCTTCGGCAAAATGCAGGGACAAGCACGTGGAGGGTAGGGGGATGCTGCCAAAACCATCAGGACAAATTCCCTAACTTCCACGTTTTAGACTTAGGAGTTGGTGAGTCTAGGATGCATGAACACATAACAAACTATAAGAAACAGTATTTACAGCAAAGTTCCTCCATCCCTCCTATCTATGCTAATACCTCCTTGACTTTGGGATGGCTCTTCCCCTACTTGATATCCATCACTGCTGATGGCAGATGCCAGAGAAGCTATACTGGCATATGTTTTGGTTTATAAAAATCTGACTCTGCATGAAGGCTAGACACACCTTATTGTTCGATCAGCAGTTTAAAAATTCCCAGGCAAGGGGTGCCTGCGTGGCTCAGTTGGTTGAGGGTCTGACTCCTGGTTTAGGCTCAGGTCACGACCTCAGGGTCGTAAGATCAAGCCCTGCATCAGGCTCTGTGCTGAGCCTGGAGCCTGCTTGGGATTCTCTCTCTCCTTCTCTCTCTGCCCCTCCCCACTTGTGCACTGTCTCTCTCTCTCCCTCTCTTAAAATAAAAGGGGGGGCACACCAGGGTGGCTCAGTCAGTTAAGCATCCGACTCTTGATTTCAGCAAAGGTCATGATCTCAGGGTTGTGAGATCAGGCCCTGCATTGGGCTCCACACTGAGTGTGGAGCCTGCCTGAGATTCTCTCTCATCCACTCCCTCTACCCCCATGCCCGGTCACTTGCGCACACTCTCTTTCTCTCTAAAAAAGCAAAAAAATAAAAATAAAAAATAAAAATAAAAAAATTTAAAAATCCCAGGCAAATGGCAAGATTAGAAACCTCTCTAAAATTAGTATAAAACAGTAGTTCTCAGAATTACTGTATATTTCAACCACTTGGAGGACTCATTAAAACACAGACTGCTGAGTCCACTTCCCAGGTTGATTCTGTTGGTCCGGGATGCAGCTTGAGCTCTGTATTTCCAAAGAGTTCCCACATGATTCTGGTGATACTGGTCTCAGGATTATACTTTGAGAATCACCAGTGAAGGGAAAACTCTAAGAGAAAATTTTCCAGACGAGAGGACAATCAGAAGTTAATTCTACCCAAGACTCACCTCCCAGAGCTCTTCTCTGCACAAATTTTGGCAAAATCTATGCTAGTAAACATTTTGTCTTTTCTTCTCTGTGGACCTTAGGCATACAGACTTGGACTGGTCATAATCCTTGATGTGTGACCTACCCTCACCAGTGGCCTACACACGACTCATTCATTCATTCATTTTTAATAACATAATAAACATCAGCCAAAATAAAGGCTAGGACTGTGAAAAGGACCTACTTGTAACTTCACGGAGCTTATTCCATCCAACCTGCCTCCCGATGTATGAGCGACCCAGTTAGCCCCCTTTCTCTTGCTTTTCTGGTTTACAATTTTATTCAAACTATAAACTGTGGTGCACACAGCAGAATACCTACCGAATAATAGTCCAAACAAATGAACTCTATCAACAAATAATAATGTGGGTGAATCACATCAATAGGATATTAAGCGAAAAAAGTAGTGACTGCAAACAGATCATACCAGTTTACAACATTAGAAATATATATTTTTTACGATACCTTAATATTGATAAACATTTCTAAATCTTTATATATTTTTTTAATCACTGAAAAAATACGTGTTTACCAGAAGAGTCAATGAGTAAAGTGCCCGATCGGTTTTAACAGAGGAGGATATGACCCCGCTGTATCCTTCTGGGCGCCCTAAAAAGCTCACTTTCCCATCCCCCCAAACGCATCCCTTCAGATTCCATAAAATTACTCTGAGATCAAGAGTCCTGATAGGAGCAGGCAATTCACACAAGAGGAACACAGTAGGAAACAAACACACGGGGGAAAATGTTGACTCTGCTCATAACCAGAGAAATGCACATTGAAGCATTCGGGAGCTCTCATCCTATGACTACTAAATTAGCAAAAATGGAAAAAACAGAACAGCAGTGAATACCTGGGATGTGAAGGTGAAACTGACAAGCACAGACAACGCTAGCACCCGGGTAAAGAAAAGAAAAAATTGTTTCCAACAGCTGCGTGTGGCAGTGTAAGCCATGAACTGTGCAGATGTCCCACTCTGCAGAATTTATCCTGAAGAAGTAATGCAAGGGAAACAATCCAGGTGGACCCCAACGATGCAACAATTTAGAAAACCGCGGTGGAGCATCCTGACCGGCTGGGGCGAATTACAGTTTTGAAGAGAAAACGTATATGTGATATTTCATACAGGAGGAATACGAAATCCAAAATGGTAGGTGCCTTACAGGTAAAAGCAAGGGTACGGGGGCTGCAAGGTAAAGTGCAAACATTAACGTGGCTATTGTATTTGGAGGGGGTATGGATGCTGTTTTTTTCCTTTCGGTGTTACTGTGGTGTGGTGATGCAATTCTTTTTTTAAAGCTTTGGAGGCTTCCTACCTTGCGAGCTTTCACAGCTCTCCTCGTCGCTGTTGTCTTGACAGTTATTTTGCCCATCGCAAATGAAGCTCTTGTCAATGCAGAGGCCGTTCTTGCAGTGGTAGCGCGCAGTGGAGCAAAGCAGAGGGTTCGCCGCTGTGAAGGGAAAACAGAGCAGGTCACCAGGGAGGCCAGCAAGGCCCATGGAGCACTCCCGGAACCAGGTGGTGCCCTGCTCAGGAAGCAGTGAGCTCATCTTCTAAGATGGCTGACTCAAAGACCATCTCGGGAAACTGGCCAGCCAATGAATAGGACAGGATAAGACCTACCCTGCCCCATTCTAAAAGCTCCTTCCCCCAAGTCACCAGGCGGTACCCTGTAACCACACCAATGTGGCCAGAAGGCAATGCCTCAGTCCACATGGTTAACCTCCAGGCGGGCTAGCTGCCTCTGAAGGTCCTGGGGCAAAACCTGAATCTCCTGGGAGAGTCACGAATGAAATGGTTGGTAGCATAAGACACACAGAGAAGCAAGCCAGAAGGAGGAGCTGAGTTGGGGAATCCGTGAACCTCTGCTGCCCAGGGAGTGACGGCATGATCTGGTCTAAGAGCTGTATTGGATTCTTCTGGTTCTATAACTATGGACCGGCCTCTTAATCCCTCACGTATCTTTATGGCTCACCACAGTAAACTCAGTGGTCTCCATTTCTTTGCAATCAAAGAAGCCCATTAACCTACTCGGTCAGCCTGAGCGGCACCCCTGTGAGGCTCCCTGTTCTAGGCACTTCCAGAACCTCAAAAGAAATGACAGGTATGGTCCCTCCCCTCAAGGAAGAGAGTGGCAACTGGCCAGTGTGAGGTCAACGCAAAGCTACCTAACAACACACAAGCAAATCTCCACAGAAGATCAGTATTTCCACAGCACAATTTACCTTGTTCCCCTGTTCCCTGCAGTGCAATTCAAACGAGGCTCACTCCAGAGCTCTGTTTTCAATAAATGAAGGAGCAAAGTAGAAATCAGTCCAATCCCAGCTCTGCCGGTTATGAGCTGTGTAATCCTGCATAAATTACTTCGCTTCTTTGAACCTTGGTCTCTTTGCGTGTAGATGGGACAGGCTACATAAGTTCTGGGGCCCAGTGCAAACTGAAAATGTGGGTTCAGCTCTTCAAAAATTAAAAATTCAAGAAGGGCATAAAATCAAGCATGGTGCCATTCCAAGCTGAGCCTGGGCCCTGTGTAACTGTGCAGGTGACAGGCCCATGAAGCCAGCCCTGCTCAGAGCATTAATTTGCCCATCAAATGAGATGACATGTGAGCAAATGTGCAGTGCAAAATCTGACTCGCAGCACATGCTCAGGGAATGTTAGACACACTCCCCTAGTCACGTTTGTCTGGGTCCCACGAGCGTGGCCCTCCCTGCAGAGACAATACTGGCGATGATGAGGAGGGGACATACTGGATGTCGGGGAATGGACTGAGCCCACACCTGCATTACACGTGGCGGGAAGAGCACCAGATCGGGGTGCCAGGCCCAGCACGGAGATTGTGATGCAATCAGGGGCAAGTCAGCTGTGGTGTCCCTCGGAGGATCTTAACTGCAAGATGACATTTGTAATACATCTTTCCCACACGCGTCACTGAGCTATTGTTAAATGCACACAGATCAAGGCTGCAAGGGCTGAAGACTTCACAGGGCTTCATAAACCCGAAGGACTGCGGAGGTTTTTGGTTTGGTTTTTTTGTTGTTGTTTTTTTTTTAAATATCTTTAACTATGTAAGTCAGGAAGTTTGACTTGAAAGGTCAGAGGAGGTAGAAGGAAGGAGGAAGCCAGGGCTCTCTGTTTTAAAGATAATGGACCAGTGTAAAGTCACCCAAAAGTAGTCTAGCCTGAAAATATAAGTTTTAATTATTTTAATTGCTGTGGGCCGGAGGACGGTTCAACTTGATCAGAACGAAACCAAGGTCTGATTTCAGCCAAAACCAAAATGGGGAAGCTCAAACCACAAATCACGTTCAGTTTCTGTCCAAGGCAGCCCTCCAAACCCTTTGGCATCCCGTGGTGGTGGCCTTCAGCTTCCCTGGGACCTTGTGGGTCACGTGTATGCAGCCAAAGTGTCGGCAGCAATCAGCTCACTCAGACAGACAGGCTCGGAAAGGGGCTCTAATTGCTCCAAGATGGGCGGTCGCACACGTACGTGAACACCCTGGTGGGGAATCTGTGCCCAATCAGCCTTGCTGACAGGGCTGGCATCTACTTACTTTTCTTCAGCCTCACACCCTCTCAATCCTGCAAACTCACCCAGAGAAAAGAAGTGATGTGTGTGTGCATGCGTGTGTGCACATGCACGCCCAAATACGCACACACGTACATGACATACGTGTGTGTGCACGGATGTCTATAGACAGATCACACACATCTTCAGGATAAACTAAGACTGATGATACCTTAAAACACAGCTCCGATAAAGAATCCAGACTGACTGAAAACCAAGTCACAGCCCGACTTTAACACATATAACCAAACGGACTAGTAGCCAGATTATTATATAAAGATCTTTCACAACTCAAGAGGAAAAAGACAAACAACTCCGTAGGAAAATGGGCAAAGGAGACGATCAGGCAACTGCCACAAAAGAAATGGCAAATGGTCCATAACACCTGGAAAAAATGCTGACTGTCATCGGTAATGAAGAACCACTTTGACCACAGCAGGCTGGCCAAACTGAAGGTCTTAAAAGACTGCCAGGTTGCTGGCAAGGATGTGGAGGGAGAGAAGCTCTCCGGGACCACCTGTGGTATGCAAATTGGGGGATCCACCTCGGAGACCAACTTAGTAATAGCTAATAAAAAGGTGCCCGTGGGGCACCTGGGTAGTGCAGTCATTAAGCGTCTGCCTTCGGCTCAGGGCATGATCCCGGCGTTCCGGGATCGAGTCCCACATCGGGCTCCTCCGCTGGGAGCCTGCTTCTTCCTCTCCCTCTCCCCTGCTGTGTTCCCTCTCTCGCTGGCTGTCTCTCTCTCTGTCAAATAAATAAATAAAATCTTTAAAAAAAAAAAAAAAGGTGCCCGTGCCCTCCAGCCCCGCAATTTCACTTCCAGCTATACACCCCACGGAGAATCCTGAACAAACACAAATGTTTACTGAAGCTCTGTTTGTAAAATAAAAAAATTAGAAATGACCCAAATGTTCATCCACAGGAGAACAGATACAGTGTTACACTGGTGCAGCAGAATTCCACAGCAGGAGTGGCTCACTTTTTCTGTAAAGGGCCAGTTAGGACATATTTAAGGCTTTGCTCACTATTTTGCCTTTGTCTCTGTCAGGGCTACTCAACTTTTGCCATGGTAATTAATGCAAAGCAGCCATGGAAATCCATCAACAGAGGGCATGGCTGTGTTTTAATCACTTTATTTACAAAAACAGGTGGCAGGCCAAATATGGCCCAGCAACCGTTGTTTGCCAACCCGATGAACAGTAGTAAAAAGTCAATCAACCCAGGGGCGCCTGGGTGGCGCAGTCGTTAAGCGTCTGCCTTCAGCTCAGGGCGTGATCCCAGAGTCCTGGGATCGAGCCCCACATCGGGCTCCTCCGCTATGAGCCTGCTTCTTCCTCTCCCACTCCCCCTGCTTGTGTTCCCTCTCTCGCTGGCTGTCTCTATCTCTGTTGAATAAATAAATAAAATCTTTTTTAAAAAAAAAAAGTCAATCAACCCAAAACAAAACAAAAAACCCCAAAAATCAGTGAACCAGAGTCAAGATCCATAAACATCATAAATACCACAGTGTGGGAGCAAAGTAAGTTCAGGACAGTAGATGCCTCCGGGGAGAAGGGAAAAGGATAGAATCCGGCAAGGGGTATACGCTGTGAACTTCTAATGATATCTGGTAACATTTTATTTTAAAAATCTAAAGCAAATAAGGCAAAATGGAAACATGATTTTTTTAACTGAGGCAAAACTAGCATACACCATTATATTGGTTTCAAGTGTACAAAATACTGATTCAATATTTGTAGCTACTGTGGAATGATCACCACAGTAAGTCTAGTTCACATCCGTCAGCACAGTTACAATTTGTTTCTTGTGAGAGAGCTTTAAGATCTACTCTCTCAGCAACTTTCGAGTATACAATACAGTGTTATTAACTAAGCTATAGTGATACCATTATTATAATACATTATTAATAATAAAATAGATCATTACTATAGTTAATACAGTTATAATAATATAACAATAGGCAACTTGATTTTTTTAAAAAAGATTTATTTATTTGAAAGAGAGAATGCATGTAAGTGGGGGTAAGGACAGGGGGAGAGAGACAATCTCCTGCAGTCCCGCAGAGCAGACTCCCACTGAGTGCAGAACCTGACGTGGGGCTCGATCCCACGACCCCGAGATCATGACTGGAGCAGAAATCAAGTCAGTCGCTCAACCGACTGAGCCAACCAGAAGCCCCGGTAATGTGATTTTTAAAACAGGGTGTTGGAGGGCCTCAGAGGGGAGGGGGGTGGGGGAATGGGATAGGGATAGGCTGGTGATGGGTAGTAAGGAGGGCACGTATTGCATGGTGCACTGGGTGTTATACGCAACTAATGAAGCATCGAACTTTACATCAAAAACCAGGGATGTACCGTATGGCGACTAACATAATATAATAAAAAATATTATAAAAAAATAAAATAAAATAAAACAGGGTGTTGGGGACGCAGGTGTTCATTTAATTCTACTTTGCCTTTTCAGTATGTTTGAAAGACTCCACTAAAAATGCTGAAGTGTCTAGTCTGGCAGAAATGTTTCAGTGATCACTTACTTTCCTTTACTCTTCCCTCACAAAATGCTGTCTGGCCCACCAACACCTGTTTTGATGTCTTCCACACTGAGATGGCCAGCTGCTCGGAAGACACAGGTCCGTGCTGGCACTCATCCACACCTGGCGTTCCTCCTTATCAACGGCTCCTCATAAAAGAGCATATCCTCGCCACCGTCCAACAGGAGGGCCGAGAAACCGAGGCAGAGGAGGCCACAGGAACACTCCCCAACCCCAGCAGCAAGAACGAGAAAAAGGCCTCTGAACCATCAAAACGCACATCTCGATGTGCACGCCCTTCAAGGCCTGGGGGCTTCCTCCTCGAGAGGCCTTCATGCCTTCACCTCCCTCAGGCTCTATTGATTCTCCAGCTCTGTAAATTCCAGCAAGGTTTGCGCTCCCATTCCCAAGGCCCCAGCGAATGAGAAGGAGAGGCGATGTTGCCGGCCACTCCGCAGACGAACCGCCTGCAAGAAACACAAGCAGACAACTATGCCAGGAGACGGAAAAGCTATAAAAAGCTGCCTTACGAATTCCGAAATCAGAGCAGCCTAAGATAGTTTCAAAAGAGACCAGAAAGTTCTAAAAGGAGCCAAAAGCAACGCTGTATTATAGCCCAGTCTAAAAATTAACGTTCCTAAGATGGCCCTGCGCTGTCACCAACGGAGGTAAACTGAATAAACTGGGATGCCATGCATTGCAGAGAGATCGCTGTCAACCACGGTCCTCCGAGGCATAAACACGTCCAGTTATTGGGTGGACTCGCTTAACCAGAGGAGCAATACACCCCTCAAAGTTTCACTATATTTCTTCCAGGGCCTCTGCCCATCGACCAGGCTCAGCCACACTTGAGGGTGAGCTCGTGTGGGACTACGGCAGACCAACCCTGGAGGCTCTGGGCGGACAGGGGTAGAGTCTTACGGGCTCGCACGGTCCCATGGAACCCTACCCAGGACCCTAAACGAGTAACTGTTTGATGGACAGCTCATCAACCGAGCAGCAAATGCTTCCTACATTAGGATGTTATGTCTCAGTGTTTTCTAGCAGTATTTAATGGGCTCCAAATGTATGTTTTCTTTGTCCTTGGGAAGGTTTACAAATCACCGAAAAATGTATTCCTTTACTCAGTTAACTAGAAAGAGGAACATTATTTATCCCAATAAGGGTGGAGAAAATTGTCCGTAGAGTCAATTTCAAAAACTAAACAGCAGACTCGAAAGCTCTTCAGTTATTATTAGCACAACACACACAGGGATCCGAGGATCTGTTTCCAAGCCCACAATACTCAGGAAAGAGAACCTGTCCCCCTGCCACGGGGGACAGAGGAAGGAGTTGAGGTTAAGCTCTGTGGTTAATTAAACTGGCAGCGTTTACTCCAACCACATCTGAAGAGAAGCACCCAGGGCCCACTGCGGTTGCCCAAAAGCAACTGACCGGCTCGAAGACAGGAAATGAAGCAATCTGTCTCTAGCAGGATGTGGGAAATGTCGCCTTTAATCCATATAAAGTCTATGAAGTCGGCCCCTCTTCCGCCTCAAAGAGTTCTTCATAAAACACTTCAATGAGAAACTCCTCATCACCAGCTCCCTCGTTTCCCATCTGCTCCCCATCCCCTGGCAGACGCTCACTTCCTCACCGAGCATCCCAACCTCATGGCCTCCAGGGAGAGCTTTGCTTTCCAGCTCCAATTTCCCTGGAAACCAGGCAGCTGGGGGAGCTGGAGCTGCCCGGGGCCTTCCTCTGTTCCTGGATGGAGGGCCCCTCAAGCCCTTCTGGAAATCATCTGTGCCACTAACAAGCACGACTTCCTTTGTGCGGGAAAAGGCGTGCAGCCCGACCTGCAAAGAGGCAGCCTGGGCGCTGCCAGCTGCAAGTTCTTGCCCTCCTTTCACAGTCTGCTCCCCGAGGCCTCTCCCAGCAAGCCCTCCACCCACTGAGCCAGCATGGCCCATGCGCAGCCACGTTCTGGAGCTAGCCCCTCTTCTGAGTCTGCAGGAGGGGAAGGGGTCACCACTCTGGGCAAGAGGCAGGAGGCAGAGTCCTCAATCCCGCTGAGTCTCTAAAGGCTCGGAGGACTGGAATTTTCAAAACCCCTCTCGAGTCCACTGGGTGCTGGTGGCAGAATTCTGATTCACTGCTGATGACAGTCTGTTTCCTCCTCCCTATAAAGGCTTCCGGGACATGCCCACCTCCTGTCCAACACCCATGCCTGCCTTTTATCCAATTTCACTGCTTCAACCACCGCCTTCCCATGGATGGCTTCCCAGACCTTTCCTCTTGCAATAAACGTCACTCCCCTGACGCCCTGTGGACACTGCAGCCTGAATAACCCTCCCTCACACCCTGCATGTCTGCAATGGACGACCTCCCCCCTCTCACTCTTCTTATAGCCCCACTCCTATTAAAGGGACCACCATGTCCCAGCTCTTCAGGCTCCAAACACATATGACCTTCTCCCTCTTCTCACCCTGCAACTTGGCTCAGGTTCAACTGCTCCTCGTTGGGCATAAAATATAATCCCTAGGGGCGCCTGGGTAGCGCAGTCGTTAAGCGTCTGCCTTTGGCTCAGGGCGTGATCCCAGCGTTTCGGGATCGAGTCCCACATTGGGCTCCTCCGCTATGAGCCTGCTTCTTCCTCTCCCACTCCCCTTGCTGTGTTCCCTCTCTTGCTGGCTGTCTCTCTGTCAAATAAATAAATAAAATCTTTAAAAAATAATAATAATAATCCCCAGGGACGCCTGGATGACTCAGTCGGTTAAGCACCTGCCTTCGGCTCAGGTCATGATCCCGGGGTCCTGGGATCAATGTGGGACTCAGCAGAGAGCCTGCTTCCCCCTCTCCCTCTGCCCTCCTTCCTGCTCATATGCGTGCTCTCTCTCAGAAAAAATAAATAAAATCTTTTTTAAAAGGGGGGGGGGAGTAATAATATTACCAACGTAAAATGAGATAGTACATGGAAAGCATATAGAAACGTGCCATATGCATATTGAGTGCTCAGCAGCAGTTTGCATACCCGCCAGCCTCTGCCTTGAGCCCTTAGCCTGAAAACCCCCCCATGGAACTGTAGGGCCAATTTTTAATGGTACCCATCCACCCAGGTCCATCTCCTTCAACAGCTCCCACTGATGAGCCCAGAAGGAAATAATCTCCCCCATCACTGGATTCCACAGCACTCCCAACTGCCAACCCATCCAATATTATAATTATTTGGATGTGAGTGTTTTTGTCTCCCTTGCTAGAGTGTAATCTCAACAATGCCGGAGAGTCCTGTATCTGTCCCATCTCTACATCCTTTGCGGTATCTCGCACAGGTCTGGCATAGAAATTGTGGAGAGAAGATGAGAATCTGAAAGAATGTAAGAGCTGGGGTTAATGAACAATGTATGGCTTAAATATGCCCTCTGGGTAGCCATCTGAGACCACAGAAGAGGATCGAGACACCCATATGTTAGGAATACATCCTGGCTGCCTGTCTTCCTGCTTTAACCCTTTGTTCGATTAGCTGCTTGGCCCACTCGTTCAACAGACATTTACTACTGACTCTTTCCTTCAAATAAAGCACTTCACTAGGCACAGGGGATAAAAGAAAGCCCAGTCCATATTCTTAAAGAGCTTGTATTCTAGTGGGGGAGACAGGCAGGTCAATATGCAATGAAGATAGAGCATGAGAAGTGCGATTTATTCCATATATATCTATTGCACGCTAAGGCCTGAGCCAGACTGCACACTTGGCCCTGGGAATACGGCTGTGAACCTGACAACAATACCATCTCACGAGGTCATAGTGCGGCAGGGAAGACAGAAAATAAACACAAAGTGGTGCTAAAAACAGTGAGGCAGGGGAAGGAGACAGAGTGGGAGACCGGGGAGGTAAGGAATTATTTTTTTTTATAGGGTGCTCAGGGCAGGCCTCTCTTTTTCGGTAGCATTTGTTTAGAGAAGGTCCAAGATGGTGTGCAAACACACTGGAGAATGAGCCAGCCCGGCCCTGGCAAACCAGGGGTCTCTCCCTAAGGAAGCAGGTCATTCAAGCAGAAGGACAGAGTCTTTAAGGAGACACTGATGGGGGGCTTTGGAGCCCTGGGCGCAAGAGACCCCCCTGCTACACCCCCCCTTCTGCCCCAGCTCATCCAATGCAGGCCCGACTCCTTGAGGGCACCACAGGGAAATGGAGCATCTAACCTGGCCGACATGAATAGAGCTTTGGGAATAAGGCAGGGCTGGGGGGCTCTGTGAACGAAAACCACAGGTACACCGGCGAAACTCAGCAGCTGTTCAGGGGGACAGGCAAGAACTGGTCAGCAGTGGAAGAAACACAGTCTAGGACATGGTGGTCCTTCTGGGCACAGGTATGCTGAAAGCAAGACAAGGAGATCCTTAGCCTGAATCAGTGGCCCATGCAGGTCGCCCAGGCCATGCTGCCATCTCGGCTCTGGGCAGGAGTCTCTGCCCTCACCGAATAAGGACTCGGGTCAGGGCTGTGCGGCCAGCCGAGCCAGTGTCCCACCTCCAGCCAAAGATGTCTGAGCGCAGGGAGAAGGGGCCGAACACAACCAAGGAAGGAAGGACAAAAAGCGAAAGGGTTAAATCTCAGCATTGTGAGCCTCCAAGAGGAAATCCTGGTTCTTGCTTATCTTCACTCCTGAGTCAAATGAATGCAAACGGTGGGAAAACATGTCCGGAGAAACAAAGTTCTTTAAACATAGGACTCTCTTGGGATGTCTGGGTGGCTCAGTCGGTTAAGTGGTCTGCCTTTAGCTCAGGTCATGATCCTAGGGTCCTGGGATTGAGTCCTGCATCGGGCTCCCCTCTGAGCGGGGAGCCTGCATCTCCCTCTGCCTGCTGCTCCCCGTGCTTGTGCATGCTCTCTCTCTCTCTCTCTGACAAGTAAATAAATAAAATCTAAAAAAAAAAAAAATGACTCTCCTGTTATTCACGAAAAGTCAAAACATAACCCAACAAAACCTCTCTTTTATTTCTTTTTACTATTTTATTACAGAAAATTTCAAATATCCAAAAAGAGAGACTGGCACAGTGAACCCCCATGTTCTGATCACCTGGCTTTAAAAATTATCCACTCACTGATGATTTTATTTCCATTCTAGCCCCTTCCAGTGCCCTTCAGGTGATTTTTCTTTATATACTTCTTTATTATTATTATAAATATCTAATATGCTATTAGATATTACATTTGTATATGTACATATACATCTTTATATATAAGGACTTTTTAAAAATAATAAACAGAATATCAGGGCACCTGGGTGGCAGAGTCAGTTAAGCATCAACTCTTGGTTTGGTGGCTCGGGTCATGACCTCGGGGTCCTGGGATCAAGCCCTGCATCAGGCTCTGTGCTCAGCATGGAATTTGCTTGAGATTCTCTCCCTCCACCCCTCTCTCTGCTTGTGCATGGATCTGGCAGTCTGTCCCCCATGGGGCTGCCAACATGTTCCGCTGTCCTTGAATTTCCCATGAACTAATGGATGGTGTTACAGAGTACATGCTGTCTCCCCCAGAGCTCATATGCTAAAACCCTAACCCTAATAAATGGGATGGTCTTGAGGCTTTGGGAGGAGATTAGGCTAAGATGAGGTCATGAAGGTGGTGCTCTCATGATGGCATTAGGGCCCTTCTGAGACGAGCAGCCAAGGGATTTCCCTGTGTGTGCGTGCACCAAGGAAGGCCAAGTAGGGACATCAACAGGAAGCGGGCCCACGCAAGAACCCAACCACGATGGTACCCTGCAGGTTGGTCTTCCAGGACTATGAGAAGTAAGTTCTGTTTAAGTCACCTAATCCATGGCCTTCTGCTATGGCAGCCAGAACTGACGAAGGCAGATTTAGAGGCTTGATCAGATTCAGGTCGGAAGTGAAGGCAGAAATACTTCACTGTGATGACGTGTGCTCCTGCTGGCTCACATCCGAAGGCAAACAACATCTGGCTGTCTCTTTGCTTGTGATGCTCAGACAGACTTGTGAGAGGTTCCAGTTCCGGGTCAGAGACACTCATGACACCCACCCTGGCTCTCTCCCTGAATGCAGCTGAATAAAAACCCAGCCAAATACATGGACAAACACAGCGGCTCTTTTAGATTCTGAAAAGGAAACCAGAGCAGCCAACCGGGGAAGAAGACCAAAATTCGAACTATCACCGAAGTGGTGGTAGGTTTACTATTCTCTCCCTCCCCCATCAGAGTTCCAGGAAACTGGAAAGGATCAGAGCGATCATGGAGCAGGAGGAACTTGGAAAAGCAACTCCATAACGTTATTTATGAACTTCTAGGCAGATCCCCACGTGGCACCTGCGTGGATCTGGTCCTAATCAGCACACCCAAGACTTTGAGAACCACACTCACAGACCACTGCCCAGGTCCCAGACCAGCCAGGGGAGGTGCACAGGCCCCACGGACCCAAACAGCACTGCAAAAACAGCTTGAAAACGACTGCAACCGCAGCCCACAGAGGGGCTGTTAGGAATTCGTGGCCTGACCCAAAAGGGTCATTTGCTTACTAAACCAAAAATATCAACATTCTCTGTAGGATTGAAACAAAATCCAGAGTGTCATACATCATCATCAAAATATCCAGAATATAATCCAAAATTACTTGCCTTGCAAAAAATCAGGAAAATCTCAATTCTCACGGGAAAAGATAATCAACAGACACCAACGCCAAAATAACACAGATGTTGGAATTATGTGACGAAGGCAGTAAAGCAGCTGTTCCAGAAAGACTCCAACAAGCAAGCAATCACACAAACTCTCAACACAAATGGAAAACAGGAGGTCTCAGCAAAGAACCCAGAAGATATAAAGAAGAACGCAAAGGAAACTTTAAGAGCTAAAAAATACAGTAACTGAAATTTAAAAAAAAAAAAAAAACACACCCTGCATGGGCTCGGAAGCAGACTGGAGATGACAGGAAAAAACAGTAAACTTGACAAAAGGCTACCAGGAATTATCCAACCTGAACAATGAAAGGAAAAAGATCGATTAAAAACTGAACAGAGCCTCAGGAACCTGTGGACAATCACAAAAGATCCAAAGTTGTGATCCGAATCCCATTAGGACACAGAGTGCTTGAAAACGATTTGAAGAAAGAATAGCTGAAAAGGTCCTAAGAGTGGCAAAAGACGAAAACTTACAGATTCAAACAGAACCCGACACAGAATAAACTCAAAGAAATTCCCCTAGCCAGACACACTACAGTCTAGCTGCTGAGAGCTAGACTGGGAGGAAAAAAAAAAAATCTTCAAAGCCGCCAGAAAAAATGATGCATTTTCTATGGGGAAACCATTTGAATGGCTGCAAATTTCTCATCGGAAACCACAGAAGCCAGAGGACGTGGCACAGCATTTTTAAAGTGCTTTAAAAAAGAACTGTCAACCCAGAATTCTATATGCAGTAAAAATATCCTTCAGAAGTGAAGGTGAAACCGAGACATCGTTGGATGAAAGGAAACTAAGTGGGTGTGTTTGCCAGCAGACCTGCTTCAAAAGAATGGCTCAGGGAAACGTTTCAGCCAAAAGGGAAATGATACCAGAAGGAGACTTGGAACATTAGGAACGAAGGAAGAGCAACCAAAATGGCAAGTCTCTGGGTAAACAGAATAACAGACTGTTCTTCTCTGCTGGAGTTCTTTAAAATGCATTTGAGAGTTTAAAGCAAAAATGAAAATATTGCCTTTTGGGGTTCTGAATATATGGAGACGTACTATCTCAGAAGACCAGAATGTAAAGAGATCTATCGCCTGCTAAGGATTCTACATTCTACCTGAAGTGGCACAGTGCTGATCCAGAGCTGTCTGTGAACAGATGCACGGCTGGTCCCAGGCGCGTTCAGCCCCATCCATTCCCTATAAAGCTCCCCATTAATTTTTCATCTAATGCTTTCAGGAGCCACTGACGATCCATTTCTTCACCAAGGTTACAAAACAAGATACTCCAATTCTCTCATTCTTCCATGTTAGTTGGTATTCTTCAATCCAAAAAAAAAAACAAAACCTTTTCCTATCTGTTGGCTATTTAATGACTCGGAGGATAAATGCTGGATTCTCTCCTTTTATTTACCAGCTTCAAAATAGTGAATTAGAACCCATCGTTTTTAGATGGTAGATATGCCACAGGGAAATGCTAGCTTAATCCCCAATGAGTTGAATTTGAATGGATATAATTAAGTCATTTAGACAATTAAAGGCCATATCCAAACATTTAAATCATACAGGGTCTTTAATATGGAAGAGAGTATGCAGGATGGCACAATGATTTAGAACATACGTACTAGAACATATCACATGCTTGCTTTTGCTTTTTATTGCCATTGAATTACTCTCTAGTAAGTACATATGAATACACACACACACACACACAGACACACACACATAAAACTCCCCCTTAGCGTATAAGATCCCCACGGACAATAGGAAGCTAAGATCAAGCTGATACACACTTACTAAAGGACATGGTGAAAAAGAAAACAAGTACATCCTTGGACATCCTAAGCTAAAGGCCAAACGCTAATAAACAGGGTCTTCCTCTTCATCATTCACAGTTTTAAGTCCCTAGGGGTTTCCAAAATCAATTACCCCTCGCCAGCCACCACACTAAACACTTTTCGGGTACTACCTCGTCTAATTGCCTCAATGACCCAGGAAGCAGGCTCTCGGTGTCCCCATTTCATGAGACGAGGGAACCACTGTGCAAGGAGATTATGAAACACAGCCAACCCAGCTTCATCGGGGCAGAACACAAACCCAGGGCCAAGCTTTCCAGCTCCAGAGTCGTTCTGCTCGATCGGGCTGCTACCCAGTCGGTGATGTGCATCTTCCTAAGCTGGGTTTCTGCTACTCCACTCACCACTCAGCAATCTAGCCGCTAGGCCGTATTTCTGCCATTCGGGATCCAGAAGATGAAATAAGGCAAAAGGAGAAGGCACACGGGAGAGTTATATACTCCTAGTGTCCCCACTGGGAAGGCACAGCGACAGCTCTTCCCTGGTAGGGCATAAAGAACATGGGAGATGGTCCCCCTCCTCTTCGGGGGCTTATTACACCCAGAACCAACAGGGTAAGGGAAAGTCAGGGTCTCAAAACAATCAATGACATCATTACAACATGTTTTGAAAAAAATTAACGCAAATAACAATTTATATGAATGATGATCACAATCCTTATGAATAACATATATGTGGATATATACGTAAGCACACATACATACACACGCACACAGAGAGAGGGAGGATGGAAGAGAGACGCCTGGCACAAAAAAAAGCCCACATCTGAACTATGTGTCATTCTGGGCAGTTTCATTTTCCTCTTTATACTTCTTTATATTTTGCAAGTTCCAAAGCCACCTGCGGGGAGCACTGACCTGGCACAAAAGACCCCGGGAAAGAGATGTCTGAAGGTCACCAACGCTGCTGTGTGTGACGTGGTTTTGGACACAGAGATGCTGGCCAGGAAGGGACTGTGTGTCTCCAGGCCACGGAGTAGGAGCTTAGCACCAAGACTGCTAAGAGGCAAAGGGGGGCAGAGAGAACAAGGGGGGGCGTGCGCCTGTCTGTGTAGCACTATTGCACAGCAAGTAGAAGGAATCGAGGCAGTCCCGAGACAAGGAGAACTTTAGCTTTCTATACTATTTGGGTATATTTCAAGAATATTTTCTTGGGTATATTTCAAGAATATATTCTTCTGATATATCTATATCTATATCTAAACATGTAAACATCTTTTTAAACATCATCCCAAGTGGGAAGGAAAGCCAGCACAAAAACACAGGTGTTGAATGGGAGGGTCCCTCAGAGGAGGGCGTGAAGGAGCAGAGAAGTGACTTGGCCCCTCGTACCCCATGTGACGCTGGACGAGTTCCCTGATGTCCTGACACGTCAGATGCCTTATTTGTGAATGAGGACCATTCATGTGCACCTGCAGAGCTACGGTCAGAACAGAACACAAAGTAGGTCCCAGGCCCAGAGCACTGGGAGAGTCCCCGCGAAACGGGAGCGGAGCGCTTACACGTTTACCCAGGACAGAAGGGATGAAGAGCAGGATCTGGGCAGCCAGAGAAGGCGCCGGAGCCCACGCGAGTGAGGAGCACAGGGAGGAGAGGGGCCACGCTCGAGGCGCCGGGCCAATCGGAACCAACGAGGGGGGCAGCCGGGCGCTCCTGGTACTCACTGCAGTTCTCCTCGTCGCTGCCGTCCGGACAATCCTCAAACCCGTTGCACTGGAAGCGGCCGATGATGCAGTGGATGCCGCTGGCACAAGGGAAGAACGTCGGGCCGCATTTCGACTTAGCCTTGGCTACAGGAGGCAAAACAAGACAAACAGCAGGCCGTGAGGGGGTGACGTCTTCTGACCCCTGGCGTACCCATCTCACCAACTCTGAGCGTGCAGAGGGGTCCCTTCACATTTCCCTTGAAGACCCCGAAGATTTCTTACCACCCTCTACCCACTGTCAACGCCCAGCCAGCCTGGGAGCCCACACGCATGATCCTCGAGGAAGGGGGTGGCTAATCCCGCTGTGTTTACACGGCCCCCGCACAAAGCCGGGCTCAACCAGAATGTGCTTCACGAAGGAACGAATGGGTGAGCAGACGGTGATGGAGGCAACCTAGTCTTAAGGGGCTAAGGAACCATTCACAATTCATTCCCTGACTGTCAAAGTCTTTGTCTGCATTTATTAAGTGCTTCCCATTCTAGGCAGTGTGGCCAGGGCTCTCCGTGGATGATCCCATTTAATCCACCCAGCAACCACCCAGTGCCACGGTGTGCAGAAAAGAATTACCACCACGGGCCTGAGACGGCTACCCTGTAGAGAGCCTTGCTTGCTTGCAAGGTTGGCCCTCGTGTGGCTGGCTCCAGGGACTTGGATTTCTGGAGGGTTCCACCATTCTCTCCTAAGAATGGCTCCAGCACCTAAACTATATGCAAACGGTACAGTTTATGCTGGACACCTGCTTTTCTCAATCGGCCCCCAGTAAGCACCGCAGGCACTGAGTCCGTAACGAGCTTCCCCAGTAGAAAGCATTTCTCACGACTTGTTGCTGGAAGTTAAGTGTATCCTATGTACCACTTCACTGGGAGAAGACTCTAGAAGTCTGAACCTGGTTTCCTCTGGACTTCACTCCTTTTGCCTCTTCCCTTTGCTGATTTTGCTTCGTGTCCTTTCACTATCCTAAGTCCTAGGACTATATGCAGAGTTCCTGGAATCCTCCCAGCAAACCACTGAGCCGGGGGGCAGTCTTGGGGACCGCCGGCAAGGATGGGTATGGTTCCTATCCCCACGTCAGAGGTGTGCTTTGAGGGATAAAGTGACTCACCCAGAGCCACACAGTTACAAAACGGGACACTGGGATGGGAGGCCCCTGGCACTAGATTCCAGAAGCCAAGCTCCCAACCAGCTCAACTGTGTTGCCTCTGCTGGTCTGTCACTTCTCACAACAGAGGCCAGACTCCGGCTCAGAGAAATTCTTCCTCTGCTCCTGCTGTACAAACAGTTTTAACAGAAACCGCTGTAACCTGGGCTTGACTGAGTGTCCTGCTAACCCAACAGCCCTGTGGGGTAATGGACTTTCCCAGTAATGGCGCTGGCTGCCCTGGCTGGTGATTACGAGGTGTNTCTGCTCCTGCTGTACAAACAGTTTTAACAGAAACCGCTGTAACCTGGGCTTGACTGAGTGTCCTGCTAACCCAACAGCCCTGTGGGGTAATGAACTTTCCCAGTAATGGCGCTGGCTGCCCTGGCTGGTGATTACGAGGTGTAAGATCAGATCTATTGCTGCATCCCAGGTAGTGAGCCCCGACGAGCATCCCTCTCCTCTCCTGCCTTAGAGGCACGACCCATGGTCCTCAAGAAGGAAGGGCCATTTCTTGGGAACAAACAGGCAGTAAACTACCTCCATGTTCCTGTCATCAGGAACATGCCAACTTTAGCAGCGTGACCCACAATCAACAGGGTTTTAAGGTCTGGGACGTGCCTGGGTTTTAAATGCTCCATTCACTTTGTTTCAACCTGGAACTTCTGTAATGGTGCTGTTGTACTCTTCGAAAGCACAAACTTGGGAAACGGTGTCTGGGTTCAAATTGTGGCTCTACTTTTTATGAACTTGGGCAAGTTTCTAAATATCAGTGAGTCTCAGTTTCCTTATCAGTAAATTGGAGGTAACATCTGACTCCCAGGGCTCTAGGAAGGATTCGATGAGATAATCTATACAAAATGCTTATAGGCACAGACCATGGTATACAGCAGATGCTCAATTAATGGTAATGCTTATGCTATTTATCATTGCCATCATCATTAATTATAGAATTTTTTTTTAAAGATTTTATTTATTTATTTGANCTATACAAAATGCTTATAGGCACAGACCATGGTATACAGCAGATGCTCAATTAATGGTAATGCTTATGCTATTTATCATCGCCATCATCATTAATTATAGAATTTTTTTTAAAGATTTTATTTATTTATTTGACAGAGAGATAGAGAACACAAGCAGGGGGAGTGGGAGAGGAAGAAGCAGGCTCCCAGCAGAGGAGCCTGATGTGGGGCTCGATCCCGGAACGCTGGGATCACGCCCTGAGCTGAAGGCAGACACTTAATCACTGCGCCACCCAGGCGCCCCAATAATAGAATTTTAAAATTACTTCTTAGGCTGTTAATTTTTTTTCCTGATCGTCAAAGTTAAAAAAGCTCATTATGGAAGATCTCTAAGAAGTGATACGAAATGATAGCCAAGATACACTGTTAAGTGGTGGAAAAAAATAAAGCGCACAAGAGTAACTATAGTATTTTAACCCACTATATGAGCAAAAGAGAAGGATATAGGGGCGCCTGGGTGGCACAGCAGTTAAGCGTCTGCCTTTGGCTCAGGGCGTGATACCGGCGTTATGGGATCGAGCCCCACATCAGGCTCCTCTGCTATGAGCCTGCTTCTTCCTCTCCCACTCCCCCTGCTTGTGTTCCCTCTCTCACTGGCTGTCTCTATCTGGGTCGAATAAATAAATAAAATCTTTAAAAAAAAAAAAGAGAAGGATATAAGAAAATCTACATGGATTGGTTCATCTGTGCAGAAGAAACACAGGAAGGACAAACCAGAAACTAAAGAGACTGGTTATGTGCAGGGAGTAGGTGGGAAAGGGGTGGAAAGAATGGGGAAATGAGATTGGAACGAGACGGCTGGGATGAGTCTACATAGCTCTGAGTCTTAGAACCCCAATATTTCACATACCCCAACAGTAAGCCATTAAAATCATCCACATGCACGTATGTGTGTGGACACTCAAAATAGGATAGGAGCAGCAGAAGTGAATGCAACTGGATTATGGAGGAGTAAGCCCACCACACTGAACCAGCCTAAGTAACGCAGGAAACCGTTATTTTGCCTCGATTCTATACGGCTGAAGAAAAAGAACTGTACACAAATAGGGCACTCAACTTTTGTCACAGGGGTATGGATTAGCAGTTCTGAAACTACCTTTGTGTGTGTACTAGGACTGAACAAATAAGTAAATATACTGCAAATAATAACCGCGAGGTTTCTCACTCTCAGAGGAAGAAGTTAGAAATAAAGGAAGTGGAGAGGCTAAATGATCCCAGAGGCTTTGGACTGGAAGTAAAGACATCAGTATGAAGTCAAGGTTTGTAAAGACAGACAGACAGAGTGATAGGTAAGAAAGAGAGAAATATTTATAGAATTTTTAAAAGATTTTATTTGAGAGAGAGGGAGAGAGAATAGTGAGAGCACAAATAGCGGGGAGAGGGAGAAGCAGACTCCACACTGAGCAGGGAGCCCGTAATCCCAGGACCCCAGGATCATGAGCTGAGCTGAAGGCAGATGCTTAACCAACTGAGCCACCCAGGTGCCTGGAGAGAGAGAAATACTGATCTGATGTGCATATCGGTCAGCATACATACGTATATTTCCTAGTTCCATCTGCTAAGAAAGACGAGAAGCAATACACTCCAGTAGCAAATGAGCACACCCAGCACCAGATCTTGGTTTCTAAATACCATTGTCCAATAAAGGGAACCAGGGTTCCTTGGAGAAGTGGTTAATTTCAGGGGGAAATTCAAGATGAACCTGGAGTGTCTTATGTCAGCAGAGAGTAAAGAAGTGCTCAAAATATGATGGAGGCAGGTCAGAAGGAGCTCCCCGATGGCCAGAGCTATGACACTTTGAGTGACAAAATAATGATAGTTTTGGACTATAACCCAGAAAATACAAGAAATATCTGCGAGTCCATACCGGCATCATAAATCGTTGGATAAATAAGTAAATGGGGAAGAAGGGAAGTTGTTCCTTATAGAAGAATTCCAATGATTAAACAGAGAGGGGATGTGGGAAATAGAAAGTCACCATTTAGCAAACACCACAGTAACAATGGTTAGAGGCAAGACCCAGTGATGGATCTCAAACGAGAGGACCAGCCAGCCTTCCTCTGGCCACCCTTTCGGGCTGCTGATAGGCTTTGACATCTGAGAGCTGTAAACCTCCATTCACAACATCACTGCCCTCCTGGCAGCTTAAAAAAGCCTAAAGCCCTTATCACAGCATCATGCAGCTCTGGACATCTCTCCAGTGCACGCCTACCTGGGTGCCCTACCTGGCTACGTGGGCCTCCTCGGTCCTCTGGAAGCTGGTGCACACAGGTCCCCGCCGCTGCCCCAGCCTGCACTGCCTTTCTCCCAGGGTCACATGGCCCATGCCTCCACTTAGACACTGGACTGTTGACCCAGGAACTTGGACTCCCACCCCCTTTCTCGAGCCCTCACTCAGCTCCTCCTCCTTTCCTTCCTCGGAAAGGACGTCACTGGCTTTGTGCTGTGCTGTTTGAATACTTTCATTCAGCCCTTTCGACGGAGCTGCGCTGCAGTGCCGACACCAGGTCATAGATACTTGCTGAATACACAAACGAGCCTGTAAAAGAGAGAGTGGGATTGGGCACAACAGCTAGCTGACTGAATGCTGAATCGGCTAAGCACTATGCTCTTGGTTCTACAAATACCGCCTCACTTACTCCTCACAAAAACCCATTTCACAGACAGGAGAGCTGAGGTCCAGAAGAGAAGGAGCTTGACACTGCTAGTAAGTAGAGTCAAAGCTCACACTCTGCTCTTGACTCATCTGCTCCTCTGCCTCTTTAGATATTTCTAAGCCCCAGTCCAGCTCCACCGGATTAGACTTTAGAAGACAAAGAAAAAGAATATGAATAATTGTAAATGAATTAGCCAGCATTCAATTAACCAGCGCTATGGCCCTGCCCCTGAACCCTTTCCAAGAATTACTCATGAGACCTGCTGCCTCGGCAGCAACACTCTGTTGCTGTCTCTGTCAGAGGGAGCCCATCCCGTTGCGACTTACACCTGCACCACGGGACACCTGCTACGACAACCTGCGAGGCGAATCACAGGCGGCCAGCTGAGCACCTGGCTGAGGCTCCCAGAGAAGCCAGCCACTGACAGCAGCTGTCGGCCGCCCCCTGCCCGCACCACCCACTGTGGGGCTCAGGGGGGCAATGGACCAAGGCCGCAGGGATCCCCCCTGGCCCCCACTTCCCCGAAGGGGAGATTTCCACATGAAACTCAGCAGTCCCTGGCAGAAGGTGGACAGGGTGCCTCCAATGCCACTGATGACCTGAATTCAGTCTTTTTCAAGGACTTGCTCCCTGAACTTTCCAAGGTGGCAGCTTTCACCAGCGGGAGGACCAGAACCAGTGCTCTCCTGGGGGCTGGGTTTCTTTCCTGATCAGTGTCCTCTCCCTCCTCAGGGTCTGATTGTCACAGTTCTGATTTTCACGGATCCGTGGGATAAAAATTTTTTTTAAAAAACGAGATGGGGGTGGGTAAAGGCCTAAAACAGTTGCCAAGTTTTTATTTTGCCAGCGAGGACACACACAAAGAAATCTGCAATCATCTCTACTCACTACTGTCCCCCATGAAAAGCTGCTTTAGCCTCCAAAATCCAGGACAAACAACACAGCGTCCTCGCACCAGTATTTGGGGATTATGTCAGGACTGGAGCGGAACCAGGACACATTGCGGTGAGGCCATGCGGTGAGGCCCCCGGAGCAAAGACCTGATCGCCCCCACACAACATCTGGAGCACAGCTGCTAGCTCACACATCTACGCTCAATGACTGATCCTCAGTTTTCATGGAGGAGAAAACTGAGGCCTGAGGAGGCAGTCTGAGCCTTGCCCAAAGTCACATAGCTACTTAGGGTCAGACTGGTCTAGAGTCCAATTCTCAGTCCCCGAGTCTAGCCTACACTATGCTGGAGGCAGGGTGCCATCGAGTCACGCACTGCCAAATCCCACCCCGAGGATCAGATTCGGACGAGAGCCCGGGAGGCTGAAAGCCCCTCTACCACACGGCCAGAACTCTCCAAGCCTTGCAGAGAAATGCTCTGGACCAGGCATCATGCCTGGGGCTCCCAGTCTGCCCAGAAAGGGCTCAGGGCTGCTCACGGGTCCGGAGGATGTGGTGCTGCGGCGTCTGTGGCTACGAGCCCACACCGTCCCCATGTGGCCATCCCACAAGAGTCGGACAGGAGCCGCGATGCCAGAGCCTCTCTGTTCAGCCAGGACAGCCGGAGCTCGCTCATCAGACCTGCGGCATGTCTCAGGCTTCGCTCCAGCCATAAACACGGGTATTTGGGGTCTCTCTTCCAGATGTCTGTAGTTGGCCAAATGAGCAACAGCTGCCATCTCCACGCCCCCGCTTGCCTCTGATTCCTGCTCCAGGATCCTGCCAGCGTGTGCCTCTGACAGCCCAAAGAACCAGAAGCAGGAGGCTTAAGCTCTTCTGTAAAATTACTTTTCATAAACTCATGACACAGCTCACCGTGAAAAATTCAAACGACAGAGAAAACGTACAAAGGTCAATGTAAAAATTACCCCACGCTGCTGCCCAGGGAAAGCCACTGTGGCCATTTTGGTAAATGTGCTCATAAAGCACGGTCTCAAGAACTCCTGCGTGCAAATGCATCGCCCTAGGACCTCATTAAAATGCAGTGGGTCTGGAGTGGAGCCTGGGATTCTGTATTCCTGAGGCTCCCAGGTGATGTCAGTGCTGCTGGTCCAAGTGCTTCCCTTCCGAATAGCTAAGGACCATGGTCTCGTCCATTGTTCTAGCTCCAAGGCCCCGAAGAGTGCCTGGTGCACACGTTACTCAGTAATTACTGACTAAATCAATCAACAGAAATCTGAGCATAGAGCTTTGCTTAAATGCACCCATGAAACACGATGCTATTCCAAACTCGCTTTTGTCACTTGCCAATATAGTGGACATCTTTTCATGTTGGTTAACTACAGGCCCACACTACCAGTTTTACTGGCTACGGGTAATTTTACTGCATCTCTGTACCGTAAGTCCCATGACTGATGGATACTGGGGTGTTTTCAATAAACAATGCACACACAGATGCATACGATATGCCCCCCACTTGTACAGTATCTCTTGAAGATACCACCGCGGGGTCACAGGAATACGTGTATTTCACATTTTGGCATCCTTTTGATCATCGACTGCCTCCTCCCAGAGGAACTGGTAGTGTCTTCTGGCCACAGATGGCTAAAGGAGCAGCCTCCAGCCCCCGATCGTCCATCGGAGATAGGCCAATTCTCCCCTGCTCGCAAGGATATTCCTAGAAGCACACAGGCTGAGAACACCCCACAGTTCCTCTGTGTTTAAGTTGGTCCTTCACCGCACCCGGGGCTCTATTATTCTCCATTTATCTCTGTCTCCCTTCATTTTAACATCTGTGTATTTCATTACTTTGCCAAGGAGGGGACATTCCTATCCAGTCAAGGAAACCATGACTCTTCTTTTTATCTTTTAACATTTGCACCGGGTGCAGAGCATCAATCTTTGCTAGAATTGGTTTCCCCGGGTTACACTAATCATGGGCTAATGCACAGTGTCCCTCCTTTCAGGAGATGCTCCTTGAGCCAATTTTCCCAGGCTGCATCGCCCCCTCTAAGGGCCCAATAAAGGGCAGGTTCTCACTCCAAGGACGGTCCTGCTTGCTAGTATTCCTCTAGAATGTCCTGTCCTGTGAGGCAGTGTTTAACAAAGAAGGGTGTCAGTGATCTTCCTGAAGAAGAATCTTCAGGGGGCCCTCTCCCCTAGGGACATCTGCATTCGTATCAAGCACAGAGGATTCCAACGAACACTCACATGTGACCACCCCATCTGACAGATTCTACCGATAACTTAGGCCCCAAGAACAAATGACCTCATCAGTCCTTTCTTTCTGATGTTGCCACGGCACAGACCAGCAACCGCTCCAGGAATTGTGGCTACAGGGTTCCTGTGGGGCCTCCTCTGGCCACCACCCCCAGTCAAGTCTAGCACTCATCCCCCAGATAGCATAGGAGAAACCATGGGCCTCTTGACAATCTTTCTCCATCTCGACAGGTTCTCTCTTCCTTCATGTTCACATGCAACACACAATATCACTCTGCTTAACATGCAAAAGCTGCAAGCTTGTATTCACCTGGTTGCTGTCCTAACAAAAAGGCCCTTTAAGATCTTAAAAACCCCTCTACCAGTTCTGTCCACATTTTAAGGATTTACATTTTACCTGTGCACGATACAAAATAGGGATAAAGGGTCCAAAAAGTGTGTACTGTCCCCTCTGGGAAAATAACAAAATAATCCTGAGCATCCTGCTATCTGTCAGGCACTGACTCAGTTCTGTGGTGATTCAAATAATACTCCCTAACTGAGAGTGGAGGAAGGACACAGGCAAGTCAGTGAGACTCTGCCTGCAGTGCCATAAGTGCTCTGATGGGGGAGCCAGAGGACACCCAAATCTCAAAGTGAGGCAGAGGCTGACGTCAAAATAGGCCGCTCAAAGGAAAACACGCCTCAGCAAAGACACTTCGCACATAGCTATGGTGGAAACTGATGTAATGTTTAGACACTCTGAGGCCTTGCTCATTTATTCATTCCCCTCATGTTAATTCACATACTCTGTGTCACACCTGCAAAGAATAAGGATACAATGGAGACTGCTCTGCCACACAGAAAAGTTCAGCGCTGGTGGGACTGTTCCAAGAAGGAGGAACAGCATGAGCAAAGGCCCAGAGGCAGAAACAATATGGTATGGAGAGAACTGAAAGGGGGTCAGTATGAACTTGCTTCTCAGGTCAGTAAAAAGTGCCTGGTATGTTTTCTTTAATTAAAAAAATGTAAAACCTGATTTCTCATGAGAAATGTGCCAGGAGTTAGTTGCAATGCAGCTCACACTAAAGATGGGAGAATTATCTACACCAAAGTATAAATTAGAAAAAAAATCAGATTATAAAATCCATATAATTTGCATCAACATGCACAATGCTCCCCCTCCCTTCCCCAAAGTGAACGCCTACATGGAGCATCACTGGCTAAAAATTTCACAAAAAGTAATGGATCTAAGATTGCTACTATATTCAGTCCCTTGGTTCATTTTGTAAAATGTCAAACCGTGGTTCCCTTGAAAAGTCAAACATGACTTCATGGTTGGAAGCAAAGAAGCAAAAAGAGCCTTATAAAAAGTAACAGGCTTTTTAAAAAAGAATATGCCTGGATTCTCTAAGAAGTCTAGGAGAGAAAAAAAGACAGGTGTTCCATTGTGGTCCTGATACAGAGGACAAACACCCCAGAAAGCTAAATCGACACCTGGAATTCAAGCCTTTGCACATTCATTATTACTTGAGCAAAAAAAGCCCGTGGCTTGTTCCAGCAGTTCAACTCCCCATGACTACTGGAGTGAACTCCGAGTTTTATCCATCAGATATCACGATGTATTATTTCTTCCTCAAACACCATACTGGCTGCTTCAGAGATACACATTGGGGAGCAGAGAGAGCAAAAGATCACAAGCTCATTGGAATATAAATACAGAAAGAAGGCATTGAGCTGCAACAGCTTTAACAGAAGACTGTTGGAAAATTCTTTCTAAACATCTCCTCTTTCATAAGAATAAGAGGTGTGCAGCCTTGGGGCTAAGAAGTCAAAAGGGCTTAGGGTTCAGAAACATCTAGGGGCGCCTGGGTGGCACAGCGGTTAAGCGCCTGCCTTCGGCTCAGGGCGTGATCCCGGCATTATGGGATCGAGCCCCACCAGACTCTTCTGCTATGAGCCTGCTTCTTCCTCTCCCACTCCCCCTGCTTGTGTTCCCTCTCTCGCTGGCTGTCTCTATCTCCGTCGAATAAATAAATAAAATCTTAAAAAAAAAAAAAAAAGAAACATCTGGGCTTCTATCCCCATTCTGCCACATAATAGCTGAGACACTGGACAAGTCACTGAACCTCCCTTGACCTCAGTGTCCCTGTCTGTAAAAGGGGCATAGAGATAGCACAGACCTCATCAGTTGTTGGGAAATAATTTGAGATTCTGCATGTAGAGAAAACAGCACAATGCCTGATATCTAGTAGGGATCTGATTGTATCTTCCCCTCCCAAACATGGTCCATGTGTCTACAAACTGCTCTTCTTCCCATATATGGATGGCCCGGAGAAAAATGAGGTGGAAACCAATGTAATGTTTAGACTAAGGCCTTACTCTTTCAGTTATTCGTTGCATTCATGTTAATTCTCAGACTCTCTGTGCCACACATCAGACTAAGTGGGGCTGCAAAGAGAATCAAAAATTCAAACGTAACTTCTGCTACCAAGCTGCCCTAGCCAAGGAACACCTGGCTGAAAAGAAAGAAAAAACGAAAAACAAAAAAAGAAGAAGAAAACAAAGGGCAATAAACAGATCATTGCAATGAGATGTGGCAAGTGCTTTATAAGCTGTATAAACATTTGCCTTTCAACACTGTACTACAGTCGGGTTAGAGGTCAACCTGTCAGGGTTCAAATACTGCCTCCACCACTAACTGGACACAGGATTTATGGCAACTGATTTCACCTCTCTGTGCCTCCATTTCCTCATCAGGGAATGGTGATATTAACAGTATCTAACTCACTGGGTTGTTGTGGGGATTAAATGAAACAATTTAACGATTGCTTAATCTTTCTGAGGAACACAGTATTAGCTCTGATGGTTAATACTGTATTAGCTATGGTTACATATAGTACATATTAGCTATTATTATTTAACATACTACAAAATATAGTACTACATATAGTGTTATACAATATTGCACGGTATTATTACACACCATTAGCTATTATTATTACTATTATTTCCAAACAGTTTCTCCCCTCACCTGGCAGACCCAGGGTGCACAGCACAAAGGAGTGCCACGTCAGCTGGCTAGGGGATTAGCAGGGGTGTGTTGATGAAGAGGGAGATGGAAGGACCTTCCAGGCAAAATGAATGATGTGAAAAAAAGCTCAGAGTTGCAACAGAGTGGGCCCGTCTGTACAGAGATATGGGAAGTTTAAGGGGTGTAGAACACGGATGTGGCAGGAGACGGGGGTGGGAGAGGCAGGCAGGGGTCTGGACACAGCCCAGAAGTCAGCCAGTGGACATCTTCATAAAGCAAGGTGACATGTCAGATCTGTTTTTTATGAAGAAAATTGTTATGGACTCACAAGGATATTATGAGGCTCTGTAACATGGAAATATTCTCCTCACTCCCAAATAGCCCTGAGGGAATTCAGGAGACAAGTCTATAATATTCTTTGGGCTTTTGGGGAAAAGAGCACCGTAAACAATAAGGGGATTCGAAGTGCCTGTCCTGGCCCTTTAAAATAATTTTAAGAATGAAAGGGAAAAAGCCAGTAAGTCTGGAATTAGGACATTATCTTATAACCTAAAGGGGTTTTTTTCGGGTTATTTATTTTACCTATTTGTAATGTACATACATAGGCAGGAAGGTATATTTTGTATGTCTATATATATTGGAATGAAAATTCCAGAAAACCCATAAGCAGGAAACCAAGACATTCCCAACTGAGTCTTCTATAGACAAAGTTTGAGAAGAAAAGCTCTAAAAAGATAATAAATAAATGTGGGTCAGATAACTTAGCTTCCGGAGGCTTTTCACTGCTTAGAGGAAAAACTTCCTGACGGTGGATCAGAGTTCCTGGGATGAAAAACAGATGTGAGAACAGACATCCTAGAACAGACTAGTTTCCAGTTTAAAAAGAGTGCTTTGATAAAGGCATCATCCAAGAAAAGGTGATATCCGAAGGGCAACTCCTAAGAAATGGTGGGGGGGAGGGAATAAAAAAGGAAAACAAAAAAGTAGAGGGAAGGGGAAGGATGTGAGAATCAAAGTTCTCAGGTCTGAACAAAAATTAATAAAAGGAGAATCTATTCTAGATCACTTTCCATCTTGATGGGCAACGAGGGACATCACCTTTGCCCAAAGAAGAAGGTTTGACTTTTCAGAGCCTCCTCCCACTCCCACCCTCTGGGCCCTTGGTAAACGCTGATGTTTTTCTTCCTAAAACACCTTCATTTCTGCACATATTCTCTACCTTCAGACTTGTGAAAAGGAAGTTCATTTCTGATTAGCTTCCTGGAAGTGTCTCTGACAGCCCCCCTCACACACCCACACGAACAGAAGAAGCCTGGAGCTCAGACTCTGTCTCCTGAATTGTTACTGCAATGCCAGCAAAGAGCGACAGAGAAAGGCCTATGATGGAGGACTGAACTGCTCGGAGACCCACAGGACAATGGGGCATGTCTTCAGAGACATGAGGCGCCATGCCCTGCTGGCTAGTGCCAACAGAGAGAGAGAGGGGAGACAGCTCTGAAAAGCTGAGCTTTCCAGAGGACGACACCCAGCCTGTCACGGGCTAACCTGAAAACAACTACTTCGAGGAAAATACCGCATAACCCACCACAAATCTGGCTCCAGGACAGGTTTTCACCAAAGGCATCTGGAGGTTTTCGTGATGCCTTCAACACCAGTCACAGGAATCACATAATCCCATGGATATCACTTCTTAGTAGCTATGGGCTGGCTTTAAAAACAAAACACTGACCCTCGGCCTCTGACTCATTCTATAAGAGTAGTGACTCAATCCTGACTGCACATTCCAATAACCCAGGAAGCTTTAAAAAACAAAAAACAAAACAAACTATCCCAAATCAAGGGAGCTAGAGTGAGTATACTAATGTCAAAAAAAACAGAAGCTAAGACAAAAAAAAATGTTCCTAGAGACAAAGAAATGGCCATTCCATCAGGAAGACATAATTATATGTACCTTAAAACAGAGCCCCAAAATACATGAAGCAAAAACTGACAGAACTGAAGGGAGAAACAATATTTGAAAAGTAAGAGTTGGAGAGCTCAATACCCTACTTTCATAACGGATGAAGTAACCGGGTTGAAGATCAACAAGAAAACAGATGACATGAACAACACAATAAAACCAACCACATCTAACAGACATCCACAGAAGTCACAATCCAAAAGCAGCAGGACACACATTCTTCTCAGGTGCACATGGAACATTTTCCAGCATATTACAAACCTATGATGTTAGGTCATTAAAAAACCTCAATAGATTGAAAAGGGGTAAAATCATACAATGTATCTTCTTCCATCACAGTGGAATAAAATTAGAAATCAACGGCAGAAGGAAATCTGAGAAATTCACAACTATGTGGAAATTATCAATAATTACCAATACTGAAATAACTATGTAGAAATTACTGATGATTTCCAATACTGAAATAACCAATGACTGGACAAAGAAAACACAAATAAAATTAGAAAATACTTTGGGATGAATAAAAACAAAAATACAACATACCAAAATTTATGAGATGCAGCTAAAGCAGCATTGAGAGGGAAATGTATAGCTGTAAATGTATATATATTTTTTAAAATCTCAGATCCACAAGGACTGTTTTTTCCACACAAAAAAACCTCTTAGAACAAACAACTTCAGCAAGATTGTAGGACACAAGATGAATATACCAAAATCAACTGAATTTCTATATGCCAGCCATCAAATATCCAAACATGAAATCACTAGAACAATTTCATTTATAATAGTTTATTAAAGCAAATAAAATACTTAGGAATAAATTTAACAAAAGAAGTACAAGACCTGTACATTGCATATTACAAAATACTTTTCAAAGAAATTAAAGAAATACTGCTCAAAGAAATTAGAGAAGAATTAAAGAAGAATCCCATATTAAAGAATTAAAAAAGATAACCCATATTCGCGGATTAGAAGACTAAGTATTGCAATACTCTTCAAATTGATCTACAGATTCAAACGCTTAAGGATCAATAGAATAAAACGGAGAGTCTAGAAATAAACCATCGCTTTTACAGTCAACGGATTTTTGACAAGGTGCCAAGAAAAGTCACTGAGGGGAAAAGACAGTCTTTTCAACAAATGGCTGGGACAACTGGATACCCACATACAAACAATGAAGCTGTGCCCCTACAATCCCATACAATGTAAAGTCCTTTGTTAATTAAAAAGATGAAGTACTTCTGATCCAACACAGAAGAACCTTGAAAACATCATGCTAGGTGAAAGAGCTAGACACAAAGGTCATTCATATATGACTCCATTTATGTTCAGAATAGGGAAATCCATAGAGACAAAAAAATGTATTAGTGGCTCCCAGAGGCTAGGGGTGGGAGGAAGGGGGTTTCTTTTTTGGGTGATGAAAATGTTGTAAAATTAGATAGTGGCGAGAGTTGCGCACCTCTCTGAATACAACTAAAAAAAGAAACAAAACTTTCTAAGAACTGCTGAGATCCAGGAGAGTGGTGACATCAGAAATGAAAAAGTTGCTCTTTTCCAGGAAGATACTAAATTGGCCAAATTCCTTCCCAGTTCTTCTGGTTTGCTCCCCAGGCAACATTTGGCAATATTGGGGTGGGATGGGGCACCGGGCTGGCTCAGCAGACACAGCATGCAACTCTTGCTCTCGGGGTTGTAAGTTCGAGCCCCACGTTGGCTGTGGGGATTACTTAGAAATAAAATCTTTTAGGGGCACCTGGGTGGCACAGCAGTTAAGCTTCTGCCTTCAGCTCAGGGCGTGATCCCGGCGTTATGGGATCGAGCCCCACATCAGGCTCCTCTTCTATGAGCCTGCTTCTTCCTCTCCCACTCCCCCTGCTTGTGTTCCCTTTCTCGCTGGCTGTCTCTATTTCTGTCGAATAAATAAATAAAATCTTAAAAAAAAAAAAGAAATAAAATCTTTTAAAAAAAGGATTGGGGGTGGGAGGAGAGGGGAGGAGTGAGTGCTACTGGCATCCAGTGGGTAGACCAGGGAAGCTGCTAAATGTCCCATAAGGCACAGGCCACTCCCCGTACCAAATAAAGAATTATCTGGCCCCAAAATGTCAACAGTTTCTAGGGTAAAGAACCCTATACTAGGAAAAGGTCAATCCTGAACTTTTGCCTTTTCTGATTTAAAGAAAGAAATAACTATCTATTAATGGTAAACAAAACAAAACAAAACACAAAGGGTTAGGAATCAAACAGAACCTGGATCGAAATCCTGATTCCACTCCTTCCCAGAACTGAGACCCTGGGCAAATTACCTACCTGCCCTGGGCTTTACTCCCTCATCTGTAAAATGGGACTATGAAACCGACCTTACAAAACAGTTGTAAGGATTAAATGAGAAGATGCCTGGTATCAGTTAAGGGCTAAGAGATTTTATTACTATAGTTATTGTGTTTTTTGTGAAGCCCCAAAGTGGCTTAGTAGCAAGAAATGGGTGACTGGGTCATCTTAAAATAGGACTGTTTTCTCCAGGAACAATTAGTATATAAACTAGGACGTTTTATGAGCTAATAAGCAATTCAGACATAACAGTTGACATTCCTCACAGTATATTATGCTCTAGCCAAAGTGCGACTGGCCAAATACCCTGTTTCCATAGGAATAAAAAGTTTCTGTGAGTCTGACTCATTTTCTTTCCAGTAAATACTTTCTGTTTGTCAGGCTACACTTCACATGCAAGTTCACTGCACAGTGGCAGAGCCCCTTCTCCCTACTGTACCTAACATCTTCCTGTTGCTCAAAACCCAATTTACTGTTGTAGAAATAGCACCAAAAACAGGACGAAAGGACGGGCTGTCATTTGCTATGGGTCTTTGTAAAGGAGCTCCCCAGTTAGTAGTGGACAGGAATGGCTCAATAGGACATATTAAACCAGGTCTTCCAACACCTCCACTAGACTAGGGAGTAGCTTGAGAGCCCCTCATCCTCACCGTAAATGAGGGAGAAAGATAAAGAAACTAACACTTGCTAAATGTATACCATGGGTCCTGAGGCATTCTGGTGGACTTTATCCAATTTATATTCCACCAAAAAACTGAGAACATGGGCCACCCACATTGCATAGAGAACACTGACAATCAGAGAGATTAATGTACCCAGGGACACACTTACCATATATATTTGTTTTTGTGCCATCTCAACTCATAAATTGTTTGAGCTGGCTTAGGAAAAAAAAAATCAGTAAAAAACAAGGAAAATGGGGGCGCCTGAGTGGCTCAGTCGGTTAAGTGTCCGATTCTTGGCTTTGGCTCAGGTCATGTTCTTGGGGTTGTGAGATCGAGCCCCATGTCAGGCTCTGCACTCGTCTTGGAGTCTGCTTGAGATTATTTCCCTCCTCACTTTCTCCCCCGCTGTGTTCTTTCCCTTAATCACACTTTCGTGCTCTCTCTCTAAAATAAATAAATAAATAAAATCTTTTAAACAAACAAACAAACAAACAAACAAGGAAAATGGAATGTTACAGGGGAAAGCAGAAGAAAAGAAGGTAGCAGACAAAATGCGGATCATAAAGTCTTACGGGATTATAAGCACCAGGGCTCAAATTTTAGTAGGAGTCTCCTAGTGGCCAAAACAACAAAGGAAATATGATAAGGAATCAGAGTAAAGTGTACAGAACACTAAAACTTAACCATGTAAGAGAAAAGACAGTCTTGGGACTCTCCTCATAACCTAGACATAAGGGAATAAATCACAAGATGCGAGACAGTCACAGAATTTGAACCCAGAGCAAACAAAATCCCCATTCTGAAAAGGCTGGTGTAATGTGCACGCACAGGAAGCCTGGGTGGGAACGCATCGTTTGTATTCCACAGTCATCTCCTCAACAAACAGTGTGGTGGAGTGAGAGGACGAATCCGCTTTGGCAGTCAGACTGCTTCCGCTCCAGTCCCGGCTCAGCCCCATCTAGCGACACGATCTCCAGCAAGCTACATAATTTTGGTGCCTCAGCTTCCCCGACTGTAACACGGAGGTGGTGATCATAGTCCCCAATCTCTTAAAGCATTAAATGTGGGCATTAAATTCAAGTCATTCAGAGCACATTTTAGGCTCCCCCACATCGATGCAAGCTATTACTCTGCCCCCTGCGCCCACCACACTCTACCGTGACCGATGGTGTGCCGGCACTGTTCTCGGCAGAGGTGGTCCCGCCTCCACGGAGCTCTCACAAACAGAGAAACAAAAGCAGACAGTGCCAAGTGCTCCATGGGGATAAGAAGATGGGATAGTGGGTGCATGGTTGGTTTGGATAATCGGGAAGGGAATTTTGGAGGCAGAAGCAGTTCCACAAGAAGCAGTCAGCCACACAGGGATGAGAGGGGAGAGCAGCCCCAGCAGAGAGGCCATCACAAAAACACACCGAGGACAATGACCAATGACCGGCAACACCGGCAACACCCTCGAACAGAAAGGATACCAGGCGGGGCAGGAGCAGTGTGCCCAGGGGGCGAGATGGGGAAAGCAGAAACCAGGTCTGGGAGGGCTTCCTCAGTCCAGTGAAGGAGTCTGGGTTTGAGTCCCAGTGAAAGCGATGGGGGAAACATTACAGGGGAGTGATTTTATTTACTTTTCTAAAAAGATCATTCGGCTGCCCTTTGGAGTGGGTTGAGGCAAATGAAGCAGGAAACCATTCCCGGAGGCGGCAACAGTGCCTGGAGCTGTGTGGGAGTGGGGAAGGTGGAGAGCGATGAAGGGACTCAGAACCTTCTAGACCACCAGAACCTTCTAGACCACCGTTGACAATGGGGCTGGAGCAGGCCTCGGTGTGGGGGGACTGCCCTGTCCACGGAAGGATGTTCCGCGGTCATCCCCGGCTTCCACCACTAGAGGCCAGCACCATCCCCAGTTGTGACAAACACCAACGTCTCCAGACATTGCCAAATAACCCAGGAGAGCCCAAATCACCCCTGGCTGAGAACCGCTGCTTTAGAGGTAGAGCTGACCGGGCTTGCTAGCGGACGGGATTAAGGAAGGGCCAGTTAGCAAAAGAGAGGCCTCAAGGAGGATTCCTACGTGTTCATCCATACAAGGTAAGATCCTAGTAAACGTTCGCGGCGCTTGCCTTGTCCGCCGCTGGACCCACTTTTCATTTTCACGGTCGTACAGTCATTCGTTCAAACAGTCCACAGAGTCAGCCATACTCAATGCCAGGGAGGCAAACGGACTTAAGGAGCTTGCAATCTAAGGCGGACACAGACATACAAGCGAGTCAAGTCAGTGCAGGACACACGCATTAGAAGACTCCATGAGACCAAGCAAAAGCAAGAAGAACATGCTCTTTACTCCTGGGGGAGACGGGGGAGGTACCATGGAGGCTGAAGGCTGTGCTGGAGGACAGGGGTCCAGAGGGAAACAGCATGTGCAAAGGCACGGGGAAATGAGCCTGGGTGGCTGGGGACGTGTGCAGGGAGGGGGTGGCAGGAGCTGCAGCCAGTGAGACAGGCAGAGCCAGCCAGGAGGCCTCTGTGAGCCACGCTCCAGACTCCCTGACTCCATGGGGGACGTGGGAGCCACTGGAAGGCTGCTGTTATTCATACTCCTCATAGCTAAGGATTAAAAAAACCCTTCAAAGCACGTATCTAGTGAGTGCTCATAGTATACCACCCCAGCGCGGGGCACTCACTCTACATAGACAAGGCGCCTCATCCCCTCCTCCACAGGACAAAATGGCAGCCTAGGGAAGGTCAACGACTCCGTCAAGACTTTGTGGCTGACAAGTGGCAGGGCCAGGTTCCCAGGCTGGCAGGCTCCAGAGTCCTCTGTCTCCTGTTTTAAGCAAGGGAGTAGTAACATGATCTCATATGTGGTTTAGGAAGATCACTCAGAAAATATACATTTGGGCATCACTAGTTTATGGACGCGGAGGAGGTCTCCAAGGTGAAGGGGGAGGGGAGTATTAGATGGGAAGGAAGGAATTCATTCCTGGTGAATGATGATGCAGGAAACAGACTGAGAGGAGCTCCCCACCAGGAAGAGGGGCTCTGCACCAGGAAGAGGGGCTCCCCACCAGGGGAGAGACTGAAGACAAGGAGGTGAGCTCCCAAAGCCAAGGACAGGTCAGACTCTCCTGGGGAAACAGGACACATACAGAGTGGACTAGCCCCAGTCCAGCCCGTGAGCCCACCTTTCCCAGGATGGCCTGAAGCCACAGATGACTCTGTCAGCCACAGATGCTTAGGGGCCACGGAGCTGGGCAGTGTTTCTCACAGTGTGGTCCCAGACACACCTTCAGCTCCAGGGTCCCATCGTAAGCTGGTGATCGGGATTCCCCAGGAAGGTCCTGGGAAAGCACTTACTGAGGCCTCTGGATCATTCTGATGCAGCCTGGAAACCGTGGTCTCTAGACCCTCACTGCTCACAGTGTAGACCGCACTGGCAACCCTGGGCGGGGGTTGTTAGAAATTCAGACAATCGCCATTGCACCACACTCACTGCATCAGAATCTGTAGTTGACCAAGACCCCCAATGCCCCTCCAAGATATATATAATGTTTGAGACGTTCTGGACTCAAATGGAAGGAGGGTCCTGGGGGAGAGCGGAGAGGTACCCTGGCACCCTCCTGCTGGACCTATTTAGTGCAGACTGCCCTGTGATCTGCCTGCGGCTAATTTTTACAAAGACAGCAAAGAATCGCTGAAAAGAACCTCCAAACGGGTTCTGATGCTTCAGGCCCCTGCTGCACCCTCCAGGTAGAGGAGCAAACTGCATAACTGCAGACACTTCAAATGCAATCCCTTCTTGCATGGGAATGGGGTATGCACTCCTTTTACAATGGAGGCCAGAAGATGCATGGAGAGCATGGAAACCTTGGAAACCTCTCCACACACATCCGCCATGGCACATACTTACCTGCAGGGGGCAGCAGAGCAGAGAGGTCAATCTGCTTCCTGAAGCCTGACTCTGCCTTCCTAACTTGACTCCACCACCCAAATGGAGTTCAGCCAATGACTTAACTTCTCCAAGTCTCAATTCCTCATCTGTCAAATGTGGATACTGGTAGGACCTCCCTCCTGGGGCGGCTGTGAGGACTGAATGAGATCAGTCACGCAGAGACTGGGTATAGTGCCTGGTCCACAGCTCAAAGTTTTATAGTCGGACCCCAGAGCCCCTACGCTAACATGCTCACTTAGGGTCACCACCATTCTGCATAAGCCTCACCAAACCTAAACCCACTCCTACATGTGTATGTCCCCATGCCTGAAAACCACTCTGCATTTTCACAAAGGGAAGGACATGCTATTTTAAATCACAGGCATCTCTAGCTGTAACGGGGCTGGAGAAGATCAAAAGTCATTTGACAGATGAGAAAACTAAGGCCCAGAAAAGCCAGAGTGCATCCTCACAGCAACAGTTCGCTCTCTGCCCCACAGCATGCTAACCAGAACGACGGAGGCTCGCGTCCTTTACAGGGCTTTTGGACTTCTCCTCTGAGCACAGGCACCAAGGCTGTGACGGAAGCACTGAGCAGAGGAGGGCTGAAGGTGCTGTGTGCTACCCCCACCCCTCCCCGGGGCTGGGCTAAGCACGGTGAGTGTCCCTACAAGCCTGGAATTAAATGGAGAAGCCGCTGAAGCCGCTGGGTGCCCCGTGTTCCTGAGCACGAAAGCCCCTCATTAGCCCCTGCCTCTTGTCTTTAAATCCAAACAAAATATCAGGATACGATGACTGAGCTGATAATAATAGGTGTCTACGCAAAGGCTTAGAGAGAGAGAAAGACAAGGCTCTCCCAGAGGTCACACCCCTTGAGACCCAAAGGAAAAGGAGAGAGCCTGGAGGAATATTTACCCTTAGAAGAATGATTAATTAACAAGGAGGAATTAGGATGGGGAGAAGCTGAAAAGGAGGATAGGAGGTCAGGCTGTTAAAGCAAATCAGGCAGGTGACCCCTTTAGAAGTCCTGAGGGAGAAGGGTGTGTGTGTGTGTGTGTGTGTGTGTGTGTGTGTGTGTGTGTGTGTGTGTGTGTTATAGGTGGGAGGAATCCTATTCCTGCTTAGCAATCCCATCTGGCTCCTGGGTAAGAAAACACCAGCTCTGAGAGAGCAGCAGTCCAAGAGGGATACAAGAAAGAAAGCAAAGATTTGCTTCAACAAGTCCTTGTAAACAGTCATTGTTCTTTCACTGGTTCACCCAACAGACGTGTACTGAGCGTCTTCCATGTGCCAGCAGTGGACACTGTTCGGTGTGGGGATAACAGTGAACGAGATGCATGCTGGGCTTTTCCTGGTTGTCCGAAGCTTCCAGTATTACCTTGACTGCATCTGCTTGTTTGCAAGTCAAAGGTAGAGAAGGGTTATGGGAGCAGGAACAAGGTAGGGTAGATACCTAGATTGAAGAAGGTCAGGAAAGCTTCTGGGCAGGGATTTGGTTATAGAATGAGAGGCTTCTGTCTATCCACCAGTCCATCAGTTCATCCACTGATCCATCCATCAACCCATCTATCCGTCAATTTATCCATCAATCCATCCATCCATCCATCCATCTAGTCACCCACCTATCCATCCATTTATCCATCCATCATCCATCCAACTATCTATCTGTCTATCCATCCATCCATCCATCCAGTCACCCACCCATCCATCCATGTATCCATCATCCATCCATCATTCACCCAATTATCCATCCATACGTCCATGCATCCATCCATCCATCCATCCACCTTCACCCTTCTTAAGCAGCAGCCTCTGCTGATGTTTCACAGTTCTGTACTCCTATCAGCAGGGAAGTCAAAGAACTGGGTGCTGTCAATCCTAAAAAATAACCATATCTCTGGGAAGATGCCAGAGGAGGAGATTTCTACGTAGAAGGAAAGGAGAGCTCAGTAAAGTAAAATCACACGCCCTACGTTCCACGCAGACTCGAGAACAAAAAAAGTGCCTGCGCTCCCTGCTCTGTTCAGCTGCGGCATAGCAGCCTACCCTAAAATTCACTCGGAGAGGCACTGCTCTGTTTCCTCCGCTGTGTGTTTTGTTTTGATTGTACTCGTGTCCTCTGCAGTCACGCACAGGGTAAATATGACACCACTCCCATGTAATTTTCCCAAAGGCCAGCCTCACGTATAAGACTTTAAGGAGGACTGCTGATCAGTGGGAGCAAAAGCCTGGCAGAATTAGCAAATTAAGTGATGAAACAAATCTGCCTTTGTACTCCCACTGTCTGGAATGAAAAACAAAATATTTCTGAAATGCAGAGTGCAGGGGGAAACTGGCTCGGGAATGAGAACATTAAGGAGGAGCGCAGGGGATGTGTGTTTCACATATGTGTTGTATGCACACGTGCCAAGATTTGGTTTGTATCAGAGCATGACTACACAATCCACGGTTCAGGTTTCCTCTGAAATACGCCCTGCAGGGCAAAGAGAAGAGTGGGATGTGAGGGATGCTCTAGGAACCATGTCCGTGGCCTTGTCTGTGAGGGTGGCTGACTGCTAGTATTAGGGTGACTGCTTTAAAAGGGACCCCACAATTTCTTGGATGTGCTCATACATTTCCAGGCAGCCCCTGTCATAACTCGAAGAGGCCTGGCTCCTAATGGTGCATGGCCCATTGGCAGGGTCAACGGCACTGAAGGGATGTTGTGCAGAATGGCATTGCCCAGAAACTCTCTGCAACCAAGAACAGGTCTCTCCTGGGGTAAGACAGAGAGGATCCCAAGCAGACGTTCACCAGTCACTTCTGATTATTACAGCAGTCAGGTCCCCGACACCCACCATGCACTGTATGAAAGCACCCTCTGCTTTATATCCTCATATTCATCACCCAGTCACACAGCCACAATTAGTGAAGCTAGAACTTGAAATCATATAAAGCCTGAGCAGGTGTAAGCACAGGGAACTCGTTAGTACCTAAGGCACCCCAATGCTATCATTAAAGAGTTCCAAAAAGCAGATCTGGGCTCATCGTGTGAGACAAATTTCTGAGGACTCATCTACGGTGGTTGGAAGTGAGCTCCGTCCTGGGAAAGGACAACCACGGTCCTGTCTTTGGAATGGCAGGTGCCAAGAAGAGTGCCAAGGGGGAAATAGGGCTTGTTAGGGAACCAGTTCAGTGGGATTCAACTTGTTTTGTCTGTTTACTGCAGAACCCTCCGTGGAAAAAAAATCTTATGCAAACCCACCAGGTATTAAAAGAGAAAACTGTAACTGCTTTGCTCTCACAGAGAGAAGAGCCCAAGTCAAGTCCAAAGGCCCCTATGCGCGGCTGCCCTCCTTCTTCCCGCTGTGGGATTAACCCTTGGCACCCCAAGAAGCAAAGTCCGAAACACTGATAGGAGTCTCATCCCTTGCCATAGAGATGAGAAGTCAGGCCCCAAGCCGCACAGCTGGATCCTTGAAAATTTCTACTGGTCTTTACAGCAGATAATCTAGACCCTTCACACATTAGTTACTATAATCTAGGGAGCCTGACTCTTTACATTTCTTTATCAATCACCCGACGGCTACCTGATGCATGGACACGACGATGATTATTAATAATGTGTGATTATTAATACTAGGAGATAATTCTTCTCAAGAGCTTAGTAAATGTCAAGCATTGTCTAAACACTCAACAGGTATAAATGCCTTTAAACTCTGTAGGGTATCTGATTATTCCCTCTATTTGATTATTCCCCATTTTACAGATGAGGAAACTGAGGCACAGAGAGATTAAATAACTTGCCCAGTATGCAGAGGAACCAGGACAAACCCAGGCAGGCTTGTGCACCTTGAAGCACTCCACACTGCCTCCCATGCAAACACAATAAGACGTTAGAGAAGAACAGTAGTCCCTTATCCCACCTCCCAGAGACACCCACGGCTAACAGGGATTTAATCTTGTTGGCATTCCTTGTTGAGATTTACAAAGGCCGGGCACCTCTTGCTGAGAATTTCATTTCTGGCTGAGATGAAGTCATTTTCTTCCGTGGGCAGTGCAGGGAAGGTACTTGAGATCTATTCGCTTTCTTTTGCAGACACTACGCATGAAAGCACCTTAGAGCAAACCAATCACTACCCCTTAGCATGCGGTCATCATGTCTTACGGCGCCCTCTGGTCAGAACGTTTTGCTCTGGAGGCCCAGACAGTAGCTGGGAGGCTTCTCAACTACCCAGGCTTCTCAGAAGTGGGTATCCTTCCTTCCCTGATCTCATAAGAGGCTCACAAGACAAGCTTCGTCCTCACTTCCTCCTTCATCGGGACTCACAGAACAAGTGAGTCCCACAGTGCAGTGGCCACAAAACTCCCCTGGGCTGCTGGGTAAGATGCAGATTCCTCGGCCCCCCTCTTGAAGATTCTGTTTGAAGTCACCCCCAAATCCATGTGAACAGATGACTCAGGTGACCCACCAAGATCACTTTAGGAAACGCTGGTTGGGGACTGTCCCTAAGTGCCCAAGAGCCCCGGGGGGTGACAGCCTAGAGCTTCATTCAGTTGCTGTTCACGAGAAAACTCAAGGAAACTTAGTTGCTTATGTTTGGGGTTTATTTTTATTTTTTGCTTTTGTCACTATTAGGTGGAGCGGCTTCCCCTGCGCCATCGAGAGAACACTACATTCTGTTTATTCAGGAAACGTCCTAGTTGTGTCACCTGGGTAAGTCTGGTGACTGTCACACAGCAGCGGGCAAGCAGGATGCCTCTGTGACCACGCCTTTCGCACAGGACCATTTCAAGCACAGGACAATGACAAGAACTGCATTTGCTGAATGTTTACCACATGGCAGGTCTTGTTCAAAGAGCTTTCCGGAGAGCCATTTAATCTGCATAACCCAGTGAAAGGCAACTATTCCTATCCCATTTCACAGACGCGGCACAGAAGTACAGAGAGGTGCAGTAACTTGCCCGGGGCTGCACAGCTGGGAAGCAGTACAGCAGGACTTCCGCCAAAGCCAGATCTCCCAAGAGCTGCTCTTAGCCACTGACCAGGCAAGGCAGGTGTGCTAAGACAGGCCCAACCCTGAGGGAGCCAGGACTCCTGCAACAGGCACCTTTGGCTCTAGAGTATCCCATGGGCCTGGCAGAACCACTCGTGGACCCACACAGCAGTCTGAGGCTCTTCCTCCCCTCCTCTTCCTCCTCCTTCCTTCTCTCCTTGTTCAAGTACTAAACCAGCATGGCTCCCTCTGCCTTTTCCTGCTCCCACCCCCAGTAAATCTCCTGGGTGCCTAATCCCATCCCATCCTGGTGTCTGTGTCTCAGCAGACCTAAGTAATACAGCCCGACTCATAACTGTTATTCCACGGCCTGTCCCCAAAGTCAGGGTGGCCAGACAGGCTCTTCCCCAGGTTACCACTAGAACCATACCGAAGCATGCTGTGAAAAAGCTAACTGGGGAAGTAGATAAGGAGGGGGGCGGGGGGCTCACCTCCATTTCCATCTCAGGAGAGGCTCAGAGGAGGTCCTGAGTAGTGGCAGGGATGGGGAAGAGAGGGGACATGGTGTTCGGCCTTGAGTGAAAGCACCGGGCACGATCACTGCTGTACCCCAGAAACACACCCCAACTGTGGGCAGCAGGTAACACAGTTTCCCTCGCCCCTTCCCAGCATCAGACTGGCCAGTGTCCTCCATCCCAGGGAGCTGGGAACAGCCTTGGTTTCACTTTTAATGTCAGACAGCAAGTGGCCAAGGCCCGCCATGTTCCACATCAAGACCATCTGCTCCCTGTCATGCGACAGAGCCTCCCTCAGCTTTCCACCGGCTGCCCGCCTGCTTCCCGGGCACTGGGAGCACTGTGAGTATCTGGGACAGTGTCAAGGGGCAGGCTGTGCCAGGAGCTCAGCAGAAAATGGCCCAGTGACAGGCAGCATAGTGATGGTGATGAGCTCAAGAAAGCTCCTGTCACGGCTTCCCCTCTTGTTGGCCAAAATGTTCAAAATGGCCAAGTGAGAAAAATATATCACATTGGGTGACCACCCCAAAATCACTGTGTAAGTGGGCCGCCCTCCCTGAAGCACTTTCTCTTAGCACAGGAGACTGGTAAAAATCACCAGCTTATTGCCAGATCCCAAAAGAACTCGAGAAGCCAACAACCCTTCCACCCGACAAGAGTCAACAGGAGCCAAGATGGTCTTTGGGTCCCTGCGTATTTAAATCCCATGGAGAATCGGAGACACTGATTACCTACCTGCCTCCACACCCTCACCTCCCCCAAAATGAAGGGCACTGATGATAGAAATAAGCAACTCAGGTACATGCAAGCCACGTGTTTCCAAAGGACTCAGAGAAGATACTCTAATTTGGAATGAACCTGATGCTTTTCAAGGCCGTAGAACAGGAAACACCCACCTAGAACTGATCTCAGTCGCTTCCCTTCATCCACCAATGCTAGAAAACACCTTTTGGCCCTAAGTCATTCCCTACATTTTATGGGACTCCTTTTGCAGGAGTCTTAGCAAAGGACATGATATTAACAATGTCAAAAGCCAGGGGCACCTGGGTGGCACAGCGGTTAAGCGTCTGCCTTCGGCTCAGGGCGTGATCCCGGCGTTGTGGGATTGAGCCCCACATCAGGCTCCTCCACTATGAGCCTGCTTCTTCCTCTCCCACTCCCCCTGCTTGTGTTCCCTCTCTCGCTGGCTGTCTCTATCTCTGTTGAATAAATAAATAAAAATCTTTAAAAAAAAAAAAAAAAAAACAATGTCAAAAGCCAAAAGTTCCTGAAATGCTTTTTTAAGAGGAGCATACAGTTAGCTTTTGACCTCAAAGATTCTCTCCACCCCCTCTCCACCCCCCCACATCTTCTCCCACTCTAAACCATCAAACACTACTCAAGTGTTACAAGCAAACAGATCTCTCTGGTCACATGTCTGCATCATGGGAATGCACCACATCCTCTTCTTTTAATTATTACTTTCTCATCTGTCTCTGAATTTTTAAAAAAGCCATTAGGCAACTGCACACTAGCTGTGTTGCAGATGAAATCACAAGTCTGCATAAAAAAATAAAAATAAAAAGGCTACACAGTCACAGCCTAACTTGGATCAGCAAAATTTGTCTCGATGTGCCAGGGAAAAAGATTTTTTTTGACGTTCTGTGATTCTGCAGCCATTTAAATTTTATTAGCAATTATGAAGACTGTTACCACCAACGACATCATGTGGCTACAGCCAAGTCCTGGCAACAGGAGCGTGTCTGCACGACAGGGGCCCAGGCGACCTGGCTACACTCATTCTAGCGTGAGGGAAGAACTCGAAACACTCCCAGCTCAGAGCCACTTCATTAAGATTCTCCCCTTGCAGGCAGGGAAAAGGCAGCGCACGGCGCCGATAATAACAGAGTTCTCTGCAAGTGGCGGGGAGGGCTGGCCAGACGGAGGGAGGCTGATATTTGTGCAAGAGTTGATTTAAAAGATGACTTCAAGATGACTCCATGCCACTAACTTCTCAGCTGGTGACAGTATGGACATGGAAGTTGGCAGTTCCCGAGAAAGGGGTGGCAGGTCCCTGATAGCAGCTGGCCTCACCTGGGAGGGACGGCGGAAACCAGAAGGGGCCCGATGGGGTTTCTGGCAGATGCCATGCGAGTCTCCCTGTCAGCACCAGATAGGTCTGGAATGACCCCAGCAGGGAGTACTTCTGCAGTAGAATGGTCCACCTTCCTTAGCTTAGACAACCTGCTGGAAAGCGGAACCTGTACAGTACCTTCCAGAATATGTCTGATGACTGCAGGAGCCCAAGGAAGCAAAAATTCTCTGGCAACCCCGGAGCCTCTCCCTTTCAGGGAATCATGCACATCTGGGGAAGGCACAGGATGGCAGGGCGGGTCTTTGAAGTGCCTGCTGTGCACCATACGTCAGCTCCTGCACGTCGGATTTTCCCACACCCCTTTTCAGACCTGTTCCCATTTCACAGATGAAGCAACTGAGGTCCCATGAAGGGAAGTGACTAGCCAGGGGCGGAGCTGGGATCTAAACCAGAAATGTGACTCCATGCGGCCAGTAAGAGTACAGCTAGTATTTACTGAGTGCTATTACTATGTGCCAGCAGCTACTGAAAAGGTTTTCAAGGTTTTAAGCTCATTTTATCCTCACAGAAATTCCATGGGATTTAAGGAAAACGGAGGTGAAGTACCTCACCCAGGACCCAAAGCTCACCTGTGACAGAGCCAGGATCCAAGCCAGGCAGCGTGATTCCAGAACCAGACCCCCGCCCCCAGCTCTGCACCTGCACCCTGTCCTCAAGCACGGCACCCTAAGGAAAACGCACGTGTGGTGCATTTATCGGTTTGGAGGCGTCACCACGTTGGGCTGAGACGTCGCCTGCTAACAATCAGAGAAAATTCTATTGCACTGAATCTAACACACCATGGATTGCAAGGCATGCCACTAGTTTACATACAACTAAGAAAGAAAACACTTGGCCAATTAAACTAGGACACCCTGTTTTCCTAGCCCATCCATTACAAGCGGCGTTTCCACTCCAGAGATCGGAAAACGTGAAAAGATGCATGTCTCAGAACTGAAGAACTACGGGAGGCCTTCGCATGAACAAAATGGTGAGACACATGACAGCACAGAAAGTATCCTCACGTGAAATCTGATCTTTCTAGAATACCTGATAATCCTGACTTTCAGGTGCAAGTTCCTGGTTTAGGAACACTGGCAGCTCACCAGTGTTTTTAGCGTCCTTGGGCAGGACAGAGGAGACCTGACTGCACATATCCCACCCCCATCCCCTGCTGGGAGACCTCGAGGCTTCCTCCAGGTGGGTGGGAAGGCAGAGAGCTACGCAAGGCGCAGCTAGAGCACCTCCCAGCCCCGAGGTGCTTCAAGGCCGAGAACTCCCACAGGCTGCCTACACGCTCGCAAGCGTTCAGAGTACTCTTTCATCATGGAAATGGCCCCATCAAGATGCCAGGGGACAGAAGTAGACCACAGAGACCTGGCTTTTTAAAACATATTTATTCATTTTCTCATATAATGCACTCTCCCCAGGCTTTCAAACCACTCCTGCTCCTATTCCAGGACCATCCTGCTATAAAGGAAGGGGTAAAACAAGTAACAACAAAATATCCCAAGCGGGGGCCCTGAGAAGCCGCAAAGCCCACGGGCCCCCCAGGGAGCTGTGGCCGCTGCTGGCCACTGCACACACGCGACCTTCTCGGTATTCACCCAGTGCCCCAGGTTGTGTCCTGGAACCTGTGAACATGACCTTACTTGGAAACGGGGTCTTGGCATATGGAACCTAGTTAAGAGTAGGTCATAATGGATTAAGGTGGACCCTAATCTAAAGATGGGTGTCCTTACAGGACAAGGGAAATTGGTACACACAGACAGATGCCCAGGGAAAAGGCCCCCTGAAGGCGGAAGCAGAAATTTGCAGGGCTGCAAATTTGCAGGGCTGCATCCACAAGCCAAGGAATGCCAGCAGTGAAGCAAGGAAGGACCCTCCGTGTAGAGCCTTCGGAGAGAGCACGGCCCTGCCCACACCTTGACTTTGGACATCCAGCTTCCAGACCTGTGAGAGAATGCCTCTCTGTGGTTGGAGGCCATCCAGTGTGTGGTATTCATTATCGCAGACCTAGCAATCAGATACACTCGAGAGTTTCAGAGCACTCTGTGTTTCCCTACGTGGTGTGCAAAACTGTCACCATCTTCAAACAGCTACATGGCCCTGTTAGAAAAGTTAGCATCAGGGGCGCCTGGGTGGCACAGCGGTTAAGCGTCTGCCTTCAGCTCAGGGCGTGATCCCGGCGTTATGGGATCGAGCCCCACATCAGGCTCCTCCACTGTGAGCCTGCTTCTTCCTCTCCCACTCCCCCTGCTTGTGTTCCCTCTCTCACTGGCTGTCTCTATCTCTGTCGAATAAATAAATAAAATCTTAAAAAAAAAAAAAAGAAAGAAAGAAAAGTTAGCATCAGGTCAAATTCATGTTGGGTCAAGTAGAGCTCGACAAGCCAGAAATGTCTGCATGCAGCTGTCAGGTGACCACCTGGGAATATAGGCTGTGATCCCAACACCTGGACTGAAAGCCTCTCCCACACGGGTGCAGGGCACAGAGGGCATGCCGGGGGCGGGGTGGGGCGGGGTGGGGTGGCGGGAAGAGGACCAGGAAGACTGTTTCTTGTTCAGGTTCTAGGCCGAAAACCTGGCAGGCCGCTCCAGGGCATGGTGCAGGTTTCAGGCCAGTGTAGCAAAGGCAGGGACTGCAGAAGGCTGTTGGAGCGATGAAGCAAAATGCCATCATCAAAATCCACTTAGGTGCTTAATTGTGCGGGGCTGCGGCAGAGCTGGGAGCAAGCTGACTCGGCCACTCTGCCGGCGGGGGCCAACCGCAGGTCCATTACCCAAAGGCCCCCAACTGAATGCAGGACAGCTCCCTCTAAACTTCCCTCCCTGCAGCCCCGAGAGCCTGCCAGGCTCATCTGGGACCCTCAAATATTTACTTCCTTCCCTTCTGCACCGGCTGCGGTGCGTGGCCGGCTCCCTGGAGCTCTCAGCAAAAGAGAATTTCATAAGAGCTCACGACTGTGTGTTCGAGACTCTGTAAAGTGCAAAGAAGATACTGACCCAGCAAAAGAAGGTGTTGCCATGGCTTAGGTTCTCCAGGGGAGCGCAGGAAGAGAGGGGGTGGAGGAGAAGGGAACGGGAGGTTCTAGAAGGGGTGAGCCTGGGGCGGGCTGGACCAGTAATGTCCAGTATTGCACGGGCCAGGAATGTCAGGCTTGGATTTTAGCAAGAATGTCAAAGTGCTTATTGAGGGAATAATGTCAGCTGGCATTTACTGAACACTTAACCCGTGCCAGGCACCCGGCTCCAAGCCTCGCATACATTAGCTCATTTAAGACAACAGTGCCCTGCGGTCAGCAGAGCTGATCTTCGCCCTAGCTGTACCAGCAAACAGTGCCTGTTGTTCAAGGTCAGCTCGTCTCTTACTGGCTTATGGCCTGGACATAGCGCTTATCACATGTTTTCAGTATCACCCCTGGCGTAGGGACCATCACTAACCCCCTTCTACAGATGAGCAAATAGGTACAGAGTCAGGTAAGATGGTGCCCAGGCCCTCCAAGGTCATAAAAGGAGGCTGGCCCAAGGGCCCTCTTCCCAACTACGGGATTTATGGTCTCACATTCAAGATGAAACCCGTTTGGTGACATGGGAGGCAGGCCCGGAATTACCTAAGATGTTTTAAAACAAGTACGTGAACAAACAGAAAGACGGAGCTCAAAAAGAGGTGCCGTAAACACACACAGGTCATGGATTCCTTCCACACAGGGAATGCCACGGAGGAGAGCGCGGTTTCGCTCTCCAGCGTTTAATGGACGGAGCGTTAAACCACCACGGTATTCTCTAGACTCTTCTAAGGTCCAGTTCTGTTTTGTGAAGCTCGACGTCTCCCGAAGGCTTTTGAAATTCAGCCCCTAACAATATCTCGCCAGATCCCAGATCCGGAGGGAAAGGGGCATCTCGGTCACAGAAGCAGGGGCGGAGGGCACGGCTCCAGGGGAGGCCCAGTGGTATGACGGGAGGGGGGTGATAAAGGGCCCCCTGCAGCCCAAACGGGGTCCTGTTAGCTGTCCCTGGGAAGTGAGCGTATTAGATTCCCGGGGCTGCCACCACGAAGTAGGGTACCCTAAGCGGCTTTAAGGAACAGAAATGTATTCTCACACATTTCTGGAAAGAAGTCTGCAGGGCCACAACCCCCTCCCCCCGAGACTCTGGGTGGGCTTTTCCTGGCCTCTCGTCAGCTTCCGGGGGCATCAGTCAGAGCCTGGCATTCCTTGGCTCGCAGCTGCATCACCCCGATCTCTGCCTCTGTGGTCAGCCGGCCTCCTTCCCTCCTATCTTCACACTGTCTTCTTACAAGGACACCCGTCACGCTGGATTAAGGACCCACCCTACTCCAGCATGACCTCATCTTAATTAATTCATCCTCAATGATCCCAATTCCAAATAAGGTCCCATTCTGAGGAACTGAGGCTTCGGAGTTCAACATATCTTTCCGGGGACGGAATTCAACCGATAACAGTATGATTCTTACTTTCAAAGAACAAAAAGCAGAAGCAGGATGTCACCTTGTTACACAACAGCAGGGCAGCTGTCACTTAACACGTAACAATTTTTTTTTAAAGACTTTATTTATTCGTTTGAGAGAGTGTGCAGAGGCATGAGCTGGGGTGGGTGGGGGGAGGGCAGAGGGAGAGGGACAAGCAGAGTCCTGGCTGAGCAGCAAGCCCGACGCTGACCTGCGGGGTGGGGCTGGGCTGGATTCCAGGATCCTGAGATCACAACCCAAGCCTAAGTCAGATGCTCAACCAACTGAGCCACCCAGGCGCCCCTCTCCTTAATTTTTTAAATGGCCACCTTCTCTCTATATCTTCATAGTGTCCTTCCTCTATCTCTGCATTCCAATCTCCCCTTTCCATAAAGACATAAATTTCCACTTCCCAATTTTCTGGGGAATTATGCATGTGAGCCAAGTACTAGTGCTTTGGTGGAAGAGCTGAATTACTGCTGACCTTTGATACGGATAATACCCCAGACTCCAGTTTTGTCCCCTCATCTCTGCCTGCCCTGTAGCACCAAGCTTACAAGAAAACGTTACATGTGGCGCCATCTAGAGGCAAAAGATAAGAAAGACGATAAAAAGGAAAGGAAGTTTCTATTCCCTGGAGTTGCCTCCCCCTATTTATTTCTTGGGTGTTTCTTATTCCAAACTTGCCCTCAGAAGCCTGTTGTGGATTTCTGCCATCACACAAGAGCAATGAAAAGTCGTGCTCAAGAAATGGCTGGAAACGGTAAAAGCAAATACAATGCAAGTTCCATTTTTGTACTTTTCTATCTCTGAGCTTCCTGGAGACGCGCATGCACACGTTCAGCCTGAGATCTGGAAGTTTGTACCTGCCTGATCAAAGACATCGATCAATTACCTTTTTCAAAGATGAAGAGCACTTTGTGACACAGAACTCAAACCTCCACGACCTCTCCCCCATATGGTCAGGACCCAGAGAGACAGCAGCTAAAATCCAACACCAGGCTAGAAGGAGATCTTAAGGCTCGTGACTCCAGGTCACGTGTGAGTTCCGGAAATTTGGACTGCTGTTTCATTATTATAGCGTGTGGCAGTAATCACACTACAGTCTCTTCTTGCAAAGACTCCCAGCACTAATGGCCATTTCAGAAATAATTTACAGAGAAGAACATCATCGATGTTTCTCAGTCTTTTTCAAAAGCAGGTTAGTAGCAATAACACACAGGAGAGAATCCGATTCTGCACAGTAACAGCAATCTAGGAAAAGAAAGCCTGCGGTCTCTGACGGAGGAAGGCGATGGGCACGTATCCTCTGGGACAACAAGCCAGCTCTGGTCATCTCTCTGTGGCTCAGGTCCCTCATACGGAAATCATGACAGTCCTTTCCTCATAAGATCTGTGACAATCAAATGAGTTAATACAGCGCAAAGTGCCTGGGACAGGGCAACCCAGAGGAAACTCTCAAAGTATCTCTGTTTTCATGGGGCTTCCGTATTTTTCTAAAACATCTCTGTTCCTTTTATTACCAAAAAAAGGTTATTTGATAAAATGATCATTTTATCAACCAAAAGCAGAAATTCACTCAAACTATCCCAAAATGAGCCTCTTCTCTCAAAACTCTAAAGAGGAGGTTCTCCAGATTCAAAAGGTGGAAAATTTAATGACTCAATACCAGTGGAAATTTATTCTAGTCCATTAATAGATATTTCACAAAGTCAGAAACATGACTAGTAAATAGGTCTATGGGAAAACATTCAACCTCTTTAGATGATAAAAAAATAAAACTTAAAATATATAACTTTTCTATTAAATTAGCCAGAAAAAATATTTTTTGAAGATATTACCCAATGCTGCCAAGACTAAAATAAAACCAGAATTCTCACACGTTGCCAGTGAGGGAGCACACGCTGGTACGAACCTTTAGCGAAACAAGCGGGCATCGGTTTCAAGAACCAAAAAAGGCGCCTGTCCTTTGACTCAGTCATTTCACTTCCGAGCACCCAGCCTAAGAAAAACTATCAAAACGGGGAAAGTCATGTCCACCCTCATATTCACAACACTGGACACTATTTCTAACAGTGGAAAAGTGGAAACAACACAAATGCCAAATCATGAGTCAATAAACTATATTATACCGTGTGAATGGAATGTTTTTTTAAGCATTAAAACTGATAGAGAAATATGAAAAAAATACATTAAAATGTTAAAAGGTCAAAATGTTACCGGGGAAAAAGATCAAAATATAACATTGCATACCCACAGCGATTACAGCTGGGAAAAGCCCTGAATAAAAACTTCTAAGATGCTAACCATGGTTTTGTTAGAGTTCAGGCTTTAAATGTGTTGCTGCTGTTTTTCTCCTCCCCGTTCTCCCCGTTTTTACAGTATGTGATTTTTATTATGTTTATGATTTAAAAAAAAAAGAGTTTCTTCCTGTCTTATGAAAATCCTTCCTCTGCTGTAGGTACAGAATAGCTTCTCACCGCCTCATATCCCACCACAACATAGCTCTCCAGGCTCTTCTCTTACCCTCTGGAAAGGGCAAGAATTCTCCGTTTTTGTTTTTTTTTTAATGATTTTTTATCATATTATGTTAGTCACCATACAGTACATCCCCGGCTTCCGATGTAAAGTTCGATGATTCATTAGTTGTGTATAACACCCAGTGCACCATGCAATACGTGCCCTCCTTACTACCCATCACCGGTCTCTGTTTTTAAGTGTACTATCTTCGAAATGCCAAAGTTACTTCACAGGATACTGGAGGCAATCACCTCTCTGCGGTGAGGACATCAGCCACTTGCACTCCTCCCCATAAGTACACACTGTTCTAAAGAATCGGAGAAAGGACAAAGAAGTGGCATCAATTCTACAGCACGCTCAAAGAGCCCTCGAGAAGATGGTGCCGTTGGGACCCTGAAGACCTCAGCGGGGCCCAGCCTGGCTAAACCATCATGTATACTGCCCTCCAGGTAGGGGTAAGTTCCTTCACTGAGCCCAAACATTTAAACACCCAACACAGGGCAATGGTTAGGGTACACCCCATCAACGTGATGGGACAGTAGGCAACCTCACAAAACAACAACCGTGAAGGTTAAATATGGTCATATGGCAAAGGGCCTCTAACGCGAAGGAGAAAAAAGCGGGTAACTCCATCACACATACCATACCCAGGTGCTGTGCTGTGTGCATTTCACCTCCCCAACAATGCTTACCAGAAGCCCTGTTATTCTCATTTTGGAGAGGAAGCCACTGAGTGAGGCAACCAGGAAGCTAAGGCATTCTCATTCAAACCCCCCCCACCCCGGTCTAGAACATGGTGGTAATTTCCCTAAGATCACATAGTATGTGATCTGGGCAGAGGGGTGGGAGGGAGCGTGGGGATTTGGACAGTCTGTCCCCAGTGTTCATACCCTCAACCCCTGGACTGGGAAGACATACGTAAGAAATTCAAAATGGAAGTAAAGTATGTTTTAGAAAAGTGACCTCTCTTCCTTCCCTCTCTTACCTAAACCTTTTAACGTTCTTTTCTTATGATTTAAAGACAAAAAGAAAAAAAGAAAGGCAACAGAAGAGAGGTTCTTTAATGTGTGTTTGTGTGTACAGTTTTTAAAGTTATGTTTTGATCAAAACCCTAAATAAATGTCAATCAAGTCTTTATTACGCCTGGGGGTTATGGGTAGGAACTAAGGAATAAAAAAAAAGACTGAGAACAGCCAAGACAAGCCTGTTCCAAACCAAACGAAACAGCGCCAGGCCGCTGCCTGCCCCATCGTTTTTCTTTTTTTTTTTAAATATTCTCTTTCCATCACCTTTTCCAGTTTGTGCATGAATTCTGAAATCATGGAACGGAACTGACACAAGACACAGAGTGTCACAGAGTATCCTTACATCACACAGCTGCTATTGACAGAGCTGGGAATAAAGCTTAAGTCTCAGGTCCAAACCCTGTAGGCTTTCATAAACTGACCCTGTGCTGAATACTCCCGGCTCGGCGAAAGAAAATCTGCATTGACTAGAGCTCACAGACACACCGTATGCCAAAAATGCTCATTCCCCACCTTCGTGGAGTGTTTAATAATGCTCAACTGGACAGATTACAGAGTTCATGCACACGATCTCATGTGTAACTCAAAGTACAAACGTTACGTTTCTAGCAATTTCGAAGACCTGGACACAGAGAAAGCTGAAATAGACATTAAGACTTTTTAAAAAATTCTGCAAAAATAAAAATGCATTATGTATACTGGTCTGTTTGGGAAAAAGTCACATGCAATAAACAAAATGAATATCCCCCCCACACAAAAATATTCCTAATCCACTGCCTCCCAAACCTTCTAATATTCCTTAGTCACCCCCCCCAAACCTTCTCTGAAGAGGGGGGGCAGGCAAGCAGGGATACCAGACCTCGAGACGGATGAGGGGCCAGTCTCTGAGCCGGCAGCCTGCCCAAGGGAGCACATGAGGAGGGAGGGGCGGCTGGCTGCAGAGGTGGGCTCCAGCCCAGTGTTCCTTCCCGTGCGTCAACAGACTGGGCCTCAAATCCCAGTAACAGCTACGTGAAAGTTCAAATTATCATCTCCTCAGCCATTTCCTCAGCTGGCTTCCAGAAAGAGAGCACATTTGGAGCCAGAACACACAGTTCTCCTGTCAGTGAGGCCCTGTGGCCTGGTGCCCGAAGCCCACGGACGAGCCAAGAACCAGTGTCCAGCTGTGTGGTCCCAAGGCAGTGACCCACGAGGGAACCCTGAGCCCAGCGCTCCTCAAGTGTCATTCCCGCCTGCCAGGGTGCCATGGCCGAGCTCACTCTGCAGCGCCAAACTTTGGTGCAGAAGAGAACTACACTCTACAGGGCAGGGAGCGCGATCTTCCAACACCCCGGACGCCCTCGCTCACATCTGGAGCCTCCTTTCTTCTAGGTCACCACAGACCCCAATCCCATTTTGAGGGCACAGAATAGAAAAGAGGCTGAAAAACGGGGTGGGGTGGGGAGGGTAACAAAGGACCCCCCAGCTCTTGGTGGCGCCCATGTGAAGTGGATGCCCAGACCCTATTAGCAGAGACAAGGGCAGGTGGCAGCAAATTACCATGTAAGCACTACCAGCTCCGTGTGGGCTACTTGGCACAATGCTACGCCTCATTTAATCAGTAAGAACGTTTCACAGTGTACAAGACGTGAAAGACTGTTACCCGCCCGGGGCCTGGGGGTCAGGCAACCCTGAGTTCAAATCCAGATCTGCTCCTTGCTAGCTGGGAGACGCGGAAGCTACATGACGTCTGGGAGTCTCAGAGTCCTCATGTGTAAAGCAAAAGTAAAGACAGCACCCCGGGGTGGGGGTCTGTAGAGCCCGGTGGGGGGGTCCTCTGTCGTCCCACAGCTGTGGCTCCGTCCCCACCAGGACTCCAGGCTCCACACCGACCATGCTGCTCCCAGGCAGAGCAACAGAGTGCAGCAGCCTCTGCACTCCAAACCCACCAGCCTGCAGCATGGGGAGCGGGCAGGGTCTGAGCCAGGTCAGGCCCTCGTCCCCGCGGCCCCAGGACCCTTCCCACCCCCACCCCGGCGAAGGGCCAGGCCACTCACGGCACTCCTTCTCATCACTCTTGTCGAAGCAGTCGGGCAGCCCGTCACACTGCCAGGCGCCGGGGATGCACCGGCCATTGCCGCACATGAAGTTGCCCGGAATGTTGCACTCGTTGGTGAAGTTGTTCCCAGGGAGCAGCTGGCTCTCTGCAGGAGAGAGGGGACGGGGAGATCAGATGGGCAGAGGCGGCAAGGAGCCACGTCCCCACCACTGAACGGGCTCTTATTCGACGCGGGTCACGTTCGTGAGACTTCCGGTATGCAACCTGACTTCCCTGGGCCTCAGTTTCCTCATCTGTGAAATGGACTGGTAATCCGCCCCACCCCACCCCACCCCCACTTCTCTTCTTCCAAAGAGAAGTAAATGGAAAAATATGGGGAACACCTGTAGCAGGTGCTCACTGACGTTCTTCTTTCTCTGTCGAAAAGCTCAGTCATAAAACCCAAACATTCTTTCCAGGCCATCAACAGTGGCTAAAAACGAAGGTTCCAGGACAGGAGTGATCACTGGGCTCCCACTGCCTCTAACAGCAGGAACTGCGGGCTCCTTCTAGGCCTCGGACTCCGGGGCGCTATAACCACTGAATATTTGAACCTGGGCCAGTCGGCAGGAACACTGGGAGACCATTTCCCTTCAGCCCACCAACCCACCTGAGGTCACACGGGGAGGAAGGCCAAACTGAAACTTGAACTCAAGCCTTCTAAATCCCATGGAGGGGGGCCCCAAGGTCACTGGACTATTTGCCAAGAGTTCCTGGAGGTTTAGAACCAAGTCCCAAGGTTTAGATCCCACTCCACTCAGCACAGTCACCAAATGCCAAGGCCCTGACCAGAAAGGGCCAAGTCTTAGGCTGGAAAGCAAACAGGGAAGGCCAAGGTCATAGGGAAGGGGGTGCTGAATTCATCCCCCAATGGACCCCAGGGCAGATTTTAAGGGGAGCCAGAATCCGATGATTCACACCAGTCTGAGACAGTGTGGTCAGTGGCCGGGAGATAAGGAACCAACTGGGAGTAAGGCTGTCTTAGGGGAAAAGGAGAGAAAAAGACCAGGATCTCCACGGGTCCCTCCTGAATCTTCAACAAGCATTTAATGAACATTCATGACCAGACACCTGTGTGGGTCCTAACCACGCAGAGTTGAAGGCGGGGGGCCTCCCCCTCCAGGCTGGGACGGCATGAGGGTATGCTAATGATCTTATTGCCAGGTGCAGAGAAAGAGGGGTGCCCAGACCTGCCTGGGAGCAGACGAGAAGAGCAGGGTCCACGGTCCTCTTTCACAAGCTTTACCAAAGAGAAGCGTCTCATGCCAGATCCCTGACATGACCTCTGCTTCATGCCACTAGCCTCTACGTGGCTTATTTTTACCAGTGAGTCTCCTCATAAACCCCTACGTACCCTTTCGCATACCACGTCTGCTACTCTACGAACTGTTCCCCGACTTCCCCAAGCATAAATGAGCCCTCACTCTGTTGGGTAGCTTTCGTACCATGAGGAGATGCTAAGAATATTTTACAACGGAACAAGGAGGCAACAACAAATGGCAACGGACACAGGCACAGGCAAGCAGTACCACGTCAGCCACGGATATTCCTTGTACACTACCCACCCCACTGCACTGAATTAATATCTATGTCCCTGTCTCTCTACTGGAAATAAGCTTTTGTGGTTCACTGAAGAATTCTAGAACAGCAGCTACAGTGAGGAGGGGCCTCACCCTGCCCCAACTACCCACATTAGAACCCCGAACATCTCCCTGACCCCTCCTCACTCCATCACCCCCTACAGAGGGCCAAACCCGCCCCCCCCCAGCCCCGCAAGCTGATCACAGTGCCACAGGCTCACCTCCAGCCCCAGTGGCCTCCATCCCCTACCAGCATGCCGCCAGTCTCCCAGCTTGGCCTCCCCGCCTCCCCCCACTTCGTCCTCTGTGGCCAGAGGGACTTTTCTAAAGAGCAAATCGATTATGACACTTCCTCACTTTGAAAAGCCATTGAATGGCTCCCCCATGTTCTTAAGATAAAGTAAAAATTCAAGGCGTTAAGGAAAGGTTCCAGAAAGAGGTGGCATTTGCAGTGGAGGCTGACAGATACAGAGATGAAACACAGCGCCCTTCAGGCTCAAAGAAAAGAGCGCAGGAAGGCTCAGCCCAGCGCACTGAAGGGGACGAAAGAGAAACCCCACAGCTCGGATTGTGAGGGCCTGCAAACATATCATGCCGCTATCTCCCCTACTCCACCAGTGGGGTGGACGGGACGAATCATGGCACCCTGTCCCCTGAGCCCACACTCAGTATCGGACTCCCTCTCAAGAACAGACCCCAAAAAACCACCACCAACCCCGAGAAAAGCATGAAACCAATTCACCACCTTCGGGCAAGAGCAATCACAGGAGAAGGAGAATCGTAGGAGAGAAGCCTAGAGAAATGGGCAGGCGCTGGATCCCAGCCAGACACGGCACGCACATCCCAGCCAGACACGGCACGCACATCCCAGCCAGACACGGCATGCACAACCCAGAATACCCACCCATTCCAGCTGTTTCCGAACAACTGCTCTGGGCTCCACCAGCAAGCTCCCGGGGAACTCTTTGGGGCTCCAGAACGCAACTATCATTCTGTTCGGTTCAGAAATCACTTACGCTTGCCTTTGTAGAGCTGGCTCCTCGAAGGCAAGCCCCCCGGAAAAGTCATTGTAACTGTGAAATCTTGCTCTAATAAACAGATTTCCGGAGCCAGAAAATCGGCCAGATTAGATTCCAAAGCACTTGCTCGGAGAGTCCATAGGCTGGCGGGACACGGACTTAACAAGTGAGAGGGCGTGGGCACACTAAATGTCTGCCCGTGACACACAGGTGGTCCTGCCAGCCATGGGCTTGCGCAGGTTTGGGGGCAGGACCAGGGGTCCCTGGGTCCGGGGAAGGCCGACACAGAGAACACTCTGAGCTTCTGAGCAACCCTGCTATGCATGCACGGGGGACGGAGCCTTGCGCTCCAGGAAAGTGACCCTACCACTGAACTCAGAAGCACGAGGAGAGCAAAGAGAAGTTAAATCCTGTCGGCTCTGAATTCAAAAATTTTACTTAAACCCATCCGATGTGCTTTTCTTAAACTGGCATCATCCCATCCAAACCGCCATGTCTTCTTAGCCCCTTTAAACCAGTGGTTCTCAACAGGAGACAATTCTGCTCCACTCCCCCTGCCTCACCCAACCTTGGGGGACACATGGCAGCGTCTGGAGACATTTTTGGTCATGGCATCTAGTGAGTCGAGGCCAGGCACATGGCACATCGACAACACACCAAGCTGCCCCTCCCAACAAATAACCATCCGGCCCTAAACGTCTATAGCGTGAGGCTGAGAAATGGAGGAAACCATGTCTCTTCCCACGCCCCCCAGTTCCTTCTCCTCACAGCACAGTGAGAGTCTGAAGTGCTACCGATGGCTTCTCCGTGCCCTGGTTAATACACCGAAGACTCGTGCCATGGTTTCCAAGACCTGTCATGATCTGCCGGGACTACCTCTGGCACCTCCTCTCCTGGAACATAAATGTCCTCCCCACATTGAGGACTCCACGCGTTGCTACTGGCTGAACCCAATTCCTCAGCCACCTTTCACCTGGTGTTACAGGTTGAACTGTGCCCCCGCCCCCATTTGATATGCTGAAGTCCTATCCCCCGGTACCTCCGAATTTGGGGACAGGGTCTTTAAAGAGGTGATTAAGGCAAAATGAGGTCATGAGGACAGGCCCTGATCCAATATGACTGGTGTCTTTATAAGAAGAGGTGGGACACAGACGCGCACAGAGACCATGGGAGGACGCAGGGAAAAGATGGCCATCGGCAAGCCAAGGCAAGAGGCCCCAGAAGAAACCAGCCCTACCCCAGCCTTGAGCTCAGACCTGGGAGGAAACACACTTCTGTTGTCAGAGCCAGCCACTCTGCAGTGCTTCACTACAGGAGCCGAAGCAAACTCACGGGTCTGGCTGACCTCCGGCTCGTCCTCAGCCCCCGTCTTTCCATCACTTACAGCGGAGAACTCTTCATCGACACCCAGTCTAATGCGGGTCCCCCTGTTTTTCACTCTGACAGTATCCTGTGTTGTCCTTCATCCCATCTGTGCTCGCTGTCGTGTCTACACTCCCCCCCACCAGGCTCCCAAAGGCAGAGGGGCGCCTTTTCATTCAGCGCATCCCTGGCCCCCCGGTACCCGGCAGGTCCCCAGCAGGTGCCCTAAGAAGAGAACCAAGGGTTGGGTTATGATGCATTCCCATCCCTCACACTCTTCCTCGCAAAGTTCCATCCGCTCTCTGTCTCATCCCCGAGAAAGGGAGTGGGATCTGGACACACACAGTTAAAAATAAGGGACATGGGGGTGTCTGAATGTGTGCACGTAAATTACTACCCCGTCTGCTTTAAAAGAGGTAAGAAATCTTTTCAGCCCGGCAGCAGGACTTTCTAGTGGCTGAAATATTTATCCCATCTCAGTGTCGTGGGACACATTTAGAATCCAAAAAAGACAAGCATTAGCACACAGTTGGCTAGCTGGGGTTTCTCCTTCTCCCTTTTCTTTTTCATTAAGCTGAAAAATGAAAGAATTGCCCATTTTCACTGCAGCACATCACTTACTTAAAATAACTACACCATCTGCACCAAGAACGAAAAAAATTCCAAGTCCTCCCCCAACGGGCAAAGGCAAACAGCATGCTGCAGCAGCTTCTTCCGAAACTTCTGGCACCCACAAATTTATATTTGATGAGGGGGCCAAGACTGGAGCAACTGCAGAATCTCAAGACAGCTGCTGCATCCACCCCAACTCCCCTTCTGGAACACGGGCAGTTAGTGATGTCGACTTTTCCGGCTGAGAAATGGGAAATCTCTTCAACCCGCCAGAGGCCTCCGCATGCTCCGCTCTCCCTCTGCTGATCCCCTCCCCCCGCCACACACACACACCGGGACACTCCCGGTCATGATGCAGAACAGAACTGACATCTGTAAGCTATCAATAGGCCCCGCTTTCCGATTTCTGTCCAGTTGCCTCCGTTTTCATCCTCTGTCTCCGAGCAATCTGGTCCACAGGCTCAAGGAACAACAAAGCAACACAAACATACAGACAGCTCCACGTTCTGTTTTTCAGCTCTCAAACAGAGCTTTCCTAAAACCTCCCCAGAGAATTAACACACCTCTTCCCGCTGCCTGGTGCCAACAGGCATAACACTACGGGGCTGCTGGAAACCAGCCTCTGGTTCCCCGTTGACTCCCTTCTTTGACACGCACAGACGTTCCACGTCCTGGCTGCATGCAAAGCACCAAGGGAGCTGGTCTGCCGTGATTTGTTTGTAAACGTGCCTGGAAAATCCCCGAAGGTCCCCCAGACTGCATGCTGCTCCATGTGGTGGCATCAGGGTCCGAGGGAAGCAGAGACATCTGTCCCAAGCACATCCCAGAGCAAACGGCTTTCTGCTGACTGTCGCTACAGCCTGTCATCAAGAGGGAACCGTCCGAGCCAGGCTGAGGATGTGCCTCTGGCTCCAAGGACCTACGCACAGCCAGGTCTCTGCTCTGACTCTGCACACAGCTCTGCCCCGGGAGAACAGTCCCGTAGCCCCCAACTCTGTCTATCCGTCGGTTCGAGGAAGATACAGCCCAGGGAAACTGGTGAGAAGGTATAAAATGACTCATGGGCTGAACCCAGGAACTGCTGACCCTTGGCGTTCACAGATTTCACATTTACACAGATTCCATATTTACACGTACAATGCATCCTATTTACACAGACACTGAAGGAAGATCGGGTGTAATTTTACTGCAGGAACAACGAATGGATGGAGCAAGTCGCCTGCACAGTGAGTGAGCCTAGCTGTCTGCCCAGCACCTGTGCTTCACACGGTTCTCGTTTGCTCTTCGCGGGAAATGCAGCACAGCAACCCCTTATACGATGACAAATGCTTTGTTTCCTTCCTGAAATGAGTTAGCAAAAAAAGCCAATGGCCAGTATTGACGGGGCAAGCAAAGAGAGTGAAGAGGTCTAGGAAAAGGACAGCTCTTCACCAGGAAATAGCTTTATAAATTATTTTTGTCCCGTATTTATAGCCTCATTAAGGGCCTGAAGCTGTTACTTACATTTTTTAGTCATGCTTCATTGCATTTCATGAGGAAAATTATGTAGGAACGGTGTTAACGTCCTGGGGATTTGCAGAGCCTTCCGTCTGCAGCCCCTGAAAGGTCCATGGTCCACAGCTCGGGGCTGGGGGTGGGGCTGGATGGCAAGGCAGGGCTCCTCGTGGTGCTGACCCTCAGAGGTGCACACGGAGCCCTACCACACCCTGCTCCCTCCTCTTCAGGCTCCTCTCAACAGCCCCTAAGAATCAGTTATTATTGACTTTTCCCTAGGGAAGATCTAACATCTTCTATAGCTCTCAACACATGGCAGGCGTCTGACACCAGTTCTTCCTCCTTTACAAGAGCCCCTATGAAACAGGCAGCCCATTTTGCAGATACAGAAACAGAGACTGATGATGTAACCTGCCCGAAGTCACACAGCCAGCAGCTAGCATGGAGGTGTGCAAACTTTTCAGGCCAGGCTGTAAAAATTTTAGGCTGTGTGGGACAGGAGGCCAAGTTAAAGATACACAGGTACTTATATAAAAGGAGAGGAAAAAATATTCCACAGAATTTTTATTGGTGAAGTTCAAAATGTTATAATAATGGAGAACAATTTTCCATAAGATAGACCAACTAATGAGAAGAACAGAATTTGAGGGGGTGGGTGGTGGGAGGGGAGGGGGCAGGTAACATCGCATTTAATTTGAGGTTCAAAGTTATAGTGTTCCCTATCACCAAAATCTACTGCCAACGTTTAATTTTTTCCACCCTTTAGAAATGTTAAAACCATTCTTAGCTCGGGGACTGCAGTCGGCTTGCTCTGACCCGTGGGCCACAGTCCGCAGACTCCTGAGCCAGAAGATGAGAGGTCTCAAAATTAAAAAAGGACCTTAAGGTTGGGGCGCCTGAGTGGCTCAGTCGTTAAGTGTTTGCCTTCAGCTCAGGGCATGATCCCAGAGTCCTGGGATCGAGCCCCACATCAGGCTTCTCCGCTAGGAGCCTGCTTCTTCCTCTCCCACTCCCCCTGCCTGTGTTCCCTCTCTCGCTGTCTCTCTGTCAAATAAATAAATAAAATCTTTAAACAAACAAAAAAAAGGACCTTAAGGACCCCACCCAAAGACACCTGCTCTCTATCCAGTATCTCGGCCACACTCTGAAATGATCTGAAGCCACCGACCTTGGCTAGCCTGCTCCCCCTATGTGGTCAGCAGCTAGCAAGGAGCCAGGCACCCAGCAGACGCTCCGTAAACACCTGCTGACTGAAACAGGCATGATGCATCCGGCCCCTTCCAATTCTGACCCCCTCAAGTTTGCCGACTTTATCTAAACCCCACTTGAACCCATTTATATTTCCAAATGAGATCGGGTCTGAGAACACTTCTGAGCGCGTGGGAGGAAAGGAACAGAAGTGAAGAGCCACCAGGTGAACTCTTATGCACACCGGTGCCCTCGCCAAGGGCCGGCTGCAAGTCAGGCCCAGGGTGTCCAGCCCAGGTGAGAAAGCCCTCTGTCTTCTTAGCTTTGCAATCAGCAGCAGCAGGAAGTGCGAATCAGGCACTGAAGCTGCCCTGAAGGGCGAGACAGGGGACAGCTTTATGACCAATTTTATCAGGCTTGCAGATAAGCCAGGCTTAAGAGAGGGCCAATCAACCCTGCACTTAAGCACCCCTCAGAAAAAGCCACGGGGTCAAGAAGAAGGATTTTGCTCTGACCCCAGGTTCAGCTCAGCCCTATCCGCCCGGGCTGGCTGTCATAATCCCTACAGTCACTGGGGACCATTCTGCAGCTTATGTGGTACTTGGCACAGAGACACCCAGGCAGGGTAAATGTGGAAAATGAAAATACCAAACCAAGCCAAGGAATCAGGCCAGAAATGCAAAATGAGCTTCATTTAGACTGAAAATCGCTATCCTTATGAGCTCAGGGTAAGGAAGGATTTCTGAAATAAGACTCAAACACAGCACAGACCAGAAAGACTGATAAACACGACCACACTAAAGTCTAAAACTCCTGGTCAACAAAAGATACCACAAAGAAACTTACAAGGTAAGTCACTAACGGCAAGACTGCCTCTGCCGCATTTATGACCCACAAAAGATCCCTACCGAGGATGTTCCTACAAGACCGTATCAGAAAACACAAGCCATCCAATAGGAAACTGGACAGAGCATCTGAACAGGTACTTTCACTGATGAGACAACTCAAAACGCCACTTAATATATACTCCAGCTCACTTGTAATCAAAAAATAATTAACAGAACCAGAAAGTTCTCTTTCACACCCATCAGACTTGCAAAAATTTGAAGTCTGACATTTTCAAGTGGTGAGACGATGTGAAGCAACGGGGACTCATGCTGCACGGGGCAGAGTAACTGAGAGCAACCCGGAAACTTCTCGTGAGGCGGAAGACACTCCTACCCTTGGACCCCACCAATCCTCTTCCTGCACATCCCCAGGCCTGAGGAAAAACGCATGAGAGACAGCAGCAAGAGAACCTTCGCTGCTGGTTCCGCGAGGATATAAAATTCCAAGACAAACTGAACGTTCATCAAAAGGAGATTGGATGAAAAAATCAGGACGCATTCATACAATGGAATACAACACAGGGCTTCAATGTAACGAACTGGGGTGGCATGACTCCATAGGATAAAGCTGAGAAATCTAATGCTCAGTGAAAAAAAGCAAGTTGCAGAATATTATTAACATCAAGCTGGAAAACTGTAAGACTTTAATGGATAGACAGAGATGCAAAAGTATTTTTTAGGGACACCTGGGTAGCACAGTGCGTTGAGCAACTGACTCTTGATTTTGGCTCAGATCATGATCTCAGGGTCCTGAGATCGAGCCCTGTGTCAGGATCCACGCTCAGTGGGGAGGTCTGCTTGAGATTCTCCGTCTCCCTCTGCCCCCTCCCCTACATGTGCGAGAGCATGCTCTCTTTCTTAAAAAAAAAAAAAAAAGGTATATATATATATTTTTTTGAAATGTACAGGAAAGAAAAATAGCACATTCATGAGAGTGGTTACCCTCTGGCGAAAGGGATCAGAGGGGACACGATGAACTTCAAATGTAAGATTTCTTTCCTTAGAACAATCTGAAGCAAGCATGACAGAGTATTAGAATTCAGGGGAGCTGGGTGGAAGGCACAGGCTTTGTGTTATTCTTGGTACTTTCCCCCACCCTTCAAAAAATGTTTCATTAATAAAATTTATTACAAAGAACAAAAAATATGCTAATATTTGAGGAAAATCTCTGAAAGACATATGGAACCATTTACCACTGATATCCTAGCTTCAAAAGCCCCATCAACTATAAAAGGATGAGAGATAAAAGGGGGCAAGTGTTCACAGTGGGGAAAAAAGAGCAAATGCAAGGACATCCATCTGGGAAATTCGGTCTATTATGAGCTCTTTTCATTTTCTGAAAGGCAGCAACAGTTGCAGAGTACCAGCAAATTGTGGAGGAAAAAAATAAACACATCTCATAGGATAGATTTACCCACCCAACTCATTAAGCCATGACATTCCAAAAATAAAAATAGCAAGGCCCAGCCAGAAGGTCAGGTATTTTTTAAATACTAACTCCCTGAGATGTCGGGGTGGGAAAAGCCACAGTAAGGCGGTTTTTCTCAGAATAGCCCATGCCATCTGCCCCCTCACCCCTCCACAAGGGGCTGCAGGAGGCCAAGCAAAGAGGGGCCTGGCTCTGATCTGGCACGCCCAATCACACCTGCCAAATGCCTGACTCCCTAAAGCTGTGTGACTTCAGACAACTGAGCTACCCTCTCTGAGCTAAAATTCCCTGCTTGCAAAACTGGGGTAAACCCACCCCCTGGGCAGGGTTGCTGAAGGACAGAGAGATAGAATATCTAGACATATAATAAAGGGATAAAGTAAATATAATAGAGTAGCTGGTGGATACTTGGGGTTCAGTAAATTGGACGTATTGGCTACTCCTTCCTTCCTGCCATGCATTCTCCCTGACTCTCCTCATAGAGCTGGTACTGTCAGTGGTACTCAGAGACTGGGTCTTTTTTCTCCACTTGCCGCCCTAGAAAGGACACAGCCTGGGCAAGTGGGCCAGGCTGTCTAAGAGTGCATGTTGCTTACGCACGAAAAAGTGGACTAGGGAGACAGACCCTGGGTTCTAAGAACATAGTTAAGGAGTTCACAACGTGACCTTGACTGTGTCTCTTCCAACACACAAAACAGTCTCAGTTTGATAATTCCTAAGAAATAAGTACCACTTCTTGGATCATCCCTAGGGATCTTTAACAGCAGCCAAACTATGAACATGACTCAACCCTTCGGAACAACGTGGTTATGACGCGGGTCAAAAGAGAAAGGTACGTGGGCTTCTCCATCAGGATCTGAAGGAGTTGCTCCACATCCCTGGCCCTCAGTTTTCCCATGTGTAAAATCAGGCAGGAACAGATGACATCCAAGTTCCTTTTTAACTCCAAACTTGCTATTCCTGCTTCTGTGGACACATACCCAGTCCCCATGGCAGGCAAACACTCGCCATCTGCCTGTCCTAGATACATTCTTCGGCATGTAAAAATAATACCTGGGATTTACATAGAGCTCCTCCACTACAGAACTGAAAACATCCCTGCAAGGCAGGTCCTCAAGGTCATTCCTCCTTTCTCTATACAGAGGGACTTCAGACCCAGAGGTCAACCAGCCTGTAGAAAGTCAGCATGGAAGCTGGCCAGAGAATCCAGGTTCCCAGACCCCAGCTGACACTGTTCTTGCCTCTGCTCGGACACTGCTGGTCCCAGCCTCCCCTGCAACTGGAGGAAGTAATCTCCAGGGCTCCCGGAATCAGATCTAACTCCCGTTCCCTAGGGACTCAAGGGCCTCTCCGGTTCACTCCGATTATCCACAATCTTCCATCACGCCTCAGCAAATGAACGGCGGTTTGGCTTATCACTTCCGATCAAGGGAGGAACTCTGCCAGGGAAATCACAAATACCAGCCTGTTACCACCAAGCAAGGGTGGAATACATATTAACTGGTGCGTCTTCTTAAATTTTCTTAAGTAGCTAATCCATTAAACCGGTCCATCCGGCTTCTACAATCTGCTCACTTGGGCACCCTCCCTCCGGTTGGAGCGCGAAGACAGGCCTTCCATCATGAGGAATTAGCTGACTTCTTCAGCAAATGATGTTTGTACATCTAGCAAGTGCCAGACTTAAGCAGTATTTACTGCTGGCATCCCTGCTTGGGTATGCACGTCCGAATGAGCACGGCTTTCGGAGACAGCAATTTACCTTCGTGAGAGACTTGTCGGATTTGGTAAATCAAAGGGGCTGACACCGTGAAGACTAACCTGTTTCGGTTTTCCAGAATGCAGAGAGTAGCTTAGGACGATGGCCCAGAAGAGAAATGAAATTAAAGATTAAAGAGGGATTACAGAACTTGTCCCGCTCAGGTCAGCCAGGAGCCCACAAGCTCTGTAATTCCACCTCTTCCCAGCTCAGGGAATGGCTTAACCCTCTGGGCCTCAGTCTCCTCATCTATAAAATGGAGATGGACCAAATGCAACCTTGACAACCTCCCTGGGCAACCCAAGGGTCACACAGGGGCACACAGGGGCAGAGCTGAAAACATCAGAGGTCTTGGCGTGTTCCCCCTCACACCAGAAAACCTAAAATAATTTAAAAGTCAGTGGAAGCTTCTGGGATTATCACACATTTTATAAGACAGCATGCAGATAAAGGCTATAAGATGAGCCAGAGTTCACTTGTTAAAGGTATTATTATTCACTATTAGAGAATTACCATTATATAAAGGCTGGACGTAACGCAGGCACCTAATATGCCATTTGACCCAAGATTTCTGTTCTAGTGTAATGCCATGATTAATACTTAGAGGAAGGGTGAGCTCAAGTGTGAAGGGACCCACCTCGAACCATGCACAACAGAATCCCACCAGGCAAGAGGAGAGATCACAAGGAAGCTGCTCGTTGAGAAATGATCTTCAATAAATCGAATGTGCCCCACAGTAAGGCTCCGCTGAGGCTGCCACAGCACTCCGCGACCAGGGGCGGCTCGGCACCGAGAGACTGGGAAGAAGTCCAAGGCCTGAAGAGCCCAAGACCATGACTGATCTTTCAACAGGTGCGAACCCCACAGTGCGCATGGTCTTCAATCCCCGGACACTCAGCTGGTTCCCACCCCCTTATTCCTTGAATCTGTCCTCACGAAGTCAGCAGTGGCCTCCTGATTGCTCAAAGCCACAGGCTGCTGTTCAATCTATACCACAGTCAGAGATCCACTGCAATGGACCAGCTGGACCACTCACTCCTGAAGCTCATTCCTCGGCCTCCCCCACACAGCTGGCTCTCGGACCATTCCCCCTCAGTCACCCTGGAGACTCCTCTCCCTCCACACATCCCTCAAGGGTCTTCAGAGTTCTGCCTCCTGTGTGCTTGACAGATAGACACGTGTTCCCTGGATAAAGCTGTCTGATCCGCGGTTAGGCTCAGCCTCCAGCTCAGCACCCTCCCCTGTAACTCCGTCCTCCGCCCACAGCTGCACACTACCACCCCTACTGCTTGGGATACTTCCACCCTGGGCACAACCTCAGCACGTCCAAAACAGAGCTCTGGATTTTTCTTCTTAACCTGCTCTTCCTGCATCACTGGCATTTCAGTTGGGAGAACCACCAACCACCCTTCTCCCTCACCCCCACCCACATCAATCAACCAGTGCTAACTGCATCCCATACCCACCCTTCCTCACCATCTCTACCACTCCCAATCCCCCACTTCAAATCCTACCCTCTTGTCTGTTTTGCATTAAAGCCTTCCTCGATGGCTTTCCTGGCTCTGGTCTTGACTCCTAAAAGGCATCTTTCACCAAAAGTACAGCAAATCTGACCATGTCACTCACTCACTGTTTCCCATCTTCTCTTGGCTCCCATCCCATTAAGGGTAAGGCCCAAGGTCCTGGGGTCAACACAGGAGGCCAGTCTATCTCTCCTACAGGGCTGCCCTAGCCCACCAGGTGACTTTACAAGCTCCCATCAGACCTCCCCACATAAGCCACGCAAACCTCTCTCTTCACTTATCACAGTGCTCTCCTGTCTGTGTGCCAGTCGGCCCCACCACGAGCAACTGCTACACCAGGAGGGTGTGTTCTAACGTAGCCCAGAGCCGAAGACAGAATGTTTGTTGGTATGGATAGATGGAAAAAGGGAGGGGAGAAGAGAAGGAGGAATAAATAGCGTGGGTGGATGGAAATGCGGACGGTTGCTTCTTTGTGCTAAAATATTATGAAAATCATTTTATGGATTATTCCTGCAAGCCAGGATTATTCCTCAACCCTGGGACAGTCCGCATTTGTGTGCACCTTAAGATTTATGGAACAAAAACATATTTCTTCATGCTCAGATAATAATTTGATCTAAAGTCATTTACTTGAAAAATGAGAGTGGGGGGAGGAACCAAAAATATTTTTTATTCATATTATTATTCTCTTTCCTGAGAGGTCCATGGACCCTTGGATTTTCTACGAAGCAATCTTCACGCCTGGCTTGGCTTCAGCTTAAGCCAATCATTCTTCATGGATGAATATAAAATATTCAAAGGTAGCCCAACACTTTCGACCATGACCTGAGCAGGCAAGAGCCTGCCTCCAGAACTCTTGGGCAAGAGAACTCTGTGTATGATATGGGCTGTCAGCAAGATCTGGCAAAGCTGCCCATGAGACAGATTCAGGCTTCCATCATGACCCATTCTCTCAGAGCCAGCTCGCAAGAAATCACGAATGGACACACGTTAGGGGTGGGAGAAGAGAACCAGGTTCATGTGCATGTAGTAGCTAAAAACACCCGTGAGAGTCAGACCCGTTTCTGCTCCATGCTGGGCTGGAGGTGGCCTCGGTCAAGCCTTGAGACCTCCATCCACACGGAGGCTGACTTCCCCTCTCCCCAGGGTAAATCCCAAACCGTCAGCACCCTACACTTGGCCTTTTGTTTGTTTCTTTCTGTATCCAGGGAGTAGTGACAGCTGCACCAAAGACCATGGCATTTTGGGCTGGGACTCTGCTCCAGAAGCAGTGAAGAAGCAAGCCTTCAGCGAGTGCAGGCAGCGAGGGTGGCCTGGTGGAACGAAGGGACCTCCAGGGGTGTGGTCAAGGGTCTGTCTCCGTCATCAATGGCCATGGGAGCCCCAAGGCCCGTTCCTGGCAGCCCTGACATCCTCGGCACCAAGAGTCCAGTTTGTTTACCAATATGGAAGATGGCAACTGTCCCCAGGCTCTGGGCGTGAAGCAAAAAATACCGGCTCCAACGAGAACCTGCCGAGAGTTGAAGAAGCAGCCCTGATCTAGGAGATGTGAGCAGAATAAAGCAACGTGATGAAGCAGAACGGCCACCACGGCTTGAGAAACTCTCCCCGTCCCTTCTTCTGTCCATCATGCGCCTTGATGCTGAAGACATGAGAGACCACGGTTTTGCAAGAGAAATGAGGCAAGGGCTCCAGCTTCTCACTCCATGTTGGCGATAATCAGCTCCGACAGGCTCCAACCCCTGCCTGGCACCGCTCACTTTCCTCCGCACATCACGATTTGCCCCGTGCTGCACAAACGATAATGCGTTTACAGGCGGCAGGGACTTTCCAGCCAGGAAGAAAAATTTCACCTAATTAAATAAAAACAAAACAGAAAACCAAAGCCTTTCACCGGTGCCAAGAAGACGACCAACTACTGATCTTTTGTGGACTTGAGAGGCAGGGATGCCAATCAAGCCGCTGCTCCTCCTCGATCTCGTAAAGCAATCCCGTGTCCCTAACTGCGAAGAACGCCCTTAAAATCAGGAAGAAAAGTGCAAGGAGAATGGATAGAGAAAATGACCGAGCATGTCCCAGGACATAAACACTGCTAATATATAGCAGGACAGTGCACCACCTCACTGGCAGTTAAACAAAGGCAAGGGGATATGCCATTTTTAAAAACAATCTGAGAGGCCAAAGCTGAAAAGATGGATAATTCTGAGAGCTGGCGGGCACGCGAGGAAGCTGGCACTCTCACACTACGGTGCACCCTCGAGGCCGCTGGGCAGTCTCCGGCACTATTCATGGCGCTTACCTTTGGGTTCCATTTCTAGGAATCATGCTTAGGAATATGTAAGTGCACAGAGACACCCATAGGGGGTTCTTTCCCCATATACCTACTCGTCACGCTCAAAACATCAAAGAACTGAAATAGGGACCAAGAGGGAGATGGGTAAACGTGATAGGGTGTATCCGTGCTAGAACACCACGGCCTGTAGGAAGAACATCCTCAAGAGGGTCAGAGGGGGAAGCAAGCTGCAAAACAATCCATAGAACATAAGCTATTTTTGCTGATCTCCAGAGACGTATGTGATAATAGACAGGCACCTGTCTTTACGTGCACATCTGCAAGGTCCTCGAACGTACACTCGGAGCGAAGCACCTGAAAGGTCTCTTGAAATCAGGAGTATGTTGTTATTGGCATCTTTTCTCTAAAACGAATTCCTTAAAATACCTCCATGGTAAAAATATGGCTGAAGAAGTCAGAAGAGTAACCAAGATGAGCCGGGGGAGGGCTTGCTGAGCATGGTTCATTAGCAAATCACACGCAAGCGCACGGCTGTGGCATCTTTAACCAGAAGAAGCAAAAGCCGACAGGAAAAGGTCCTCCTCGTCGCCAGCTTACAACATAACAAAAAAGACGGAAGCATTCCCTGAAAACTTTAGAGAAGTTGGGCGAGAGCCCTTTTACATAATGATGAAACTAAAAGCCCCAAATGTTTGGCACCCAACTAAAAAAATAAATAAATAACCAAATAGGGAATCATTTGGAGAAACCTGGGCGTGGCTGTTTCTTAATGAGCTATTCTGGGAAATTACCCAAAGGCTTTACTCCCTTCTATTCCATTTCAGGACACAGCTACCCTCCCCAAGAGAGCTCCCGAGCCCCCTTTCCACAGGCCCATGCCGCCCTTCCCTCCTGCCCACCCCAGGCTGGCAGCCTGCGTGGAAGTCCGAGCTCTGACTCTGATCAGGGGAGAGAAATCAATTTGTCCTCTGTGAGGAATGCAGCGTGTCTCTCCAAGGCAAGCTTGTGCTCACTGCGAGCCCACAGTTACGGCTTGCTCTGGACTCCCGCTTCCTCGCTACGAGACCTTCCAGGTGGCAGAAGGCCACACTTTCTGCTGGAAGACAGGGGCTCATGCAGCCGAGAGCGCCGGACCCGGGAGCCCGAGGCTGATGGGGCGTCTCTGGTCACCAAGGTTCCGGAGTCGCCCTCCCAACCTATGTTGGGTGGAGGGTCATCCCACAACCCGCCTTCTGGAAAAGCGGACGGAAATTAGGTGTTTTTTTAACATTGAGCGAAAGGAGCCAGACACTCCTAGTCTTGCCAGTGCAGAACCAGGCAAAAGCAATCTATGATGTGGGAAGTCAAGAAGAGGGGTGGGAGGACCAGGTGGGGACACCGTGGGGTTGCTGGGGTGTTGCTAATGCTCTATTTCCTGATCTGAGCACCGGTTCCCAAGGTGTGTTGGCCTCGTGCAAATCCACGGAGCTCCTCACTAAACATCTGTGCCCTCTTCACTATATATGTTAAATTTCTGTAACAAGCTTACTTAAAAGAAAATCTTTCCAATGGGAAGATGGCTCCCAGGCACTGACTCTGTCCTTTCTTTTCTACAGCCCCAGCAACTGGCAAATGCACTGGTCAAAGTCACGCCAAGTCCAATGGTGCCTGGTGCCGTGGTGTGGTGACGGGCAGGAGACTGGCAGTGTGAGCAGTGGGGAATGGAATGTCCACCATTTATTTTTAATTGATTTGCTCATTTTCTCCTATCAAAACAGCCTCACTTCTTTTCTCCAATGCCCAAAATGGCATCAGCCCCACCCGGATAAACCCCAAGCATGCAAACTTCTCAGGCCTGGCACAAGGCTCTGCGGTCCCATCTACTGAACCCGTTTAAAGAACGAGCCTGCAGGAAGCATCTGGAAGGTCTGCCAAGCTGCTCCAGCCCTCACGCCAAAATGAGTCTGAACCAGGGGTGTGACTCTCCCCTTCCACGTCAGGGCCACCTCCAGTCACCTTTGCCCTCACGCCCCAAACTCTCCTGGGGTTAGTCCTGGTTATCAGGGATCCTTGGGGTCTTAATAAACTTCTCCATGCGTTTAGTTTGGGGGGGGGGGTTCCCCTCTTTTGTTAAACAAAAAGGGTTTCTGTTTGTCTTTGACAAAAAGAAAAACGTAGAGTTTACAGAAAACTATATGGAGAGAAAAGTGATCCAGAATGATTTACAGTGGATGAGCCCACAAAGTAGGCAACTGAAGGCTGATCTCTCCCTAAGGCTAAGTGAGAACCTGATTCTCTCTCTCTCTCTCTTTCCTGCCTCCCTTGCTATGATCATCTTTTCAAAAAGGCACTGCCAAGTCACTACCACCACTGCCCAGATGTTCAGGGAGAAGAGCCTCAGCTCAAGGAAAGCATAGCTGGTCATAGCTCACTAGCAGGGCGGCTGCCACTTCTGGGGGGCACAGCAGGAAAGCAAGGAGCAGCGAGGGGAGTCTCTGATGTGAAGACATCATCGGGTTACCCACCCGTTGCCTTCTTCCGGCAACTTTGATTTGTCTGGCACAACCAGGAGCATCATTTTACATAATGGTGTTACCCCATTTTCATTAAAGGCCAGGTGGGTAATGCCATGTTTTGTGTTCGCTACAGTTATATGACGTTCCTGTCCAGCACCCCTCTGTCTGTCTGTCTGTCTGAGATCAGTTTCCTATGTGCCCACAAAACAAACAGCTTCTGTTCAAACTTCAGACCAGTGCAACTCAATCTCCTGACACCTCCCCCACCCCAAGAAAAATCCCAAACTTGTGTAAACACGGAAAGACCTGCTCGAAGCTCAGACTGAGAGCAAGGCGGGTGGTGAGGTGTGCAAGGAACACCTCAGGCCACGCTCACCAGGCCCAAGAATCACACACCCACAGTTCAGCAGCAAGCCACAGATCCAAAAATCACACAGGAAGGCCTGAAAAAGAAAGAACCAACCGAAGACTTTTTTAAAAAGTGTCTTTATTAAGGGGGGGAGCCGGGAAGGGGGTGCCAGTAAACCCGGACTTGATCAGCTGTCTTCCGGTGCCTTCTAGATTCTAGCGGACAACATGTAAACGGAAGGAGCTGAACCCTGGATGGTCCCGCCTCAGGGGTCAGCAAAGCTGGTCAGTGAGAGGCAGGAAGACTTCAAGGAACAAAGCTCGAACACACTCCCTTGGGGGTTACAAGCACATGGGGAGGAGCAGGAAATGGGTTCTGTAAAATGCCATCCAAAGGAAAAGACGCCCGTCCCTCAAAGTCCCTCATCATAAGCAAGCTGCCAAGAGGCTGAGGGGCCCTTCAAGCAAGCACATACTTTCAGGAAAACATCTGCTTTTACCAAACTCCACTGAATCAGGTGCTATCCTCAGTACTTGTTAAAGAACAAGAGAGAAGAAAGCCCAGAAACATTTACAAGACCGGTTAGGTCTCAGGATGTCCGTTCAAATAAGTAAGAACAGCATCTCCAGCCCTATGTACACCAAATATAATCATCGATGAGCAAGCCAATGTAGGCACAGCAGATTTATTTATAGTCCAAAATTAAGAAGAACTTCAGAACTGTAGCACAAAAGTAGGGATTTAAACATCCGTGGATTTCCATTCTCTGCCCCCAAGCACAGCGCTTCGTTCCTACCTTTTCCACCCACCGTGTTTCCCGGTTTCCAAATTCCCAGAGGTTCACATCTTTAATAGAGATAGAGTACTCAGAATTCCTAATCTCCAATTACTTAGACTATAGATGGAAGGCAACCCAAATGTACTGATTAAACTCAATAGGAGGAAACCACCTTCAAGGACAGTGGCGACGAAAAAGCAATTTTAGACATTTCACGTTAACAACAGCTGTGGCTCCTCCCACCCTCTTGGACCACAGCTATGCAGACAATGAAGTTACACGCTTACAAGTGCTGGTGACAGGCCACCCTTCCCCGCCTATGTCACACCCACTGGGCGCTCGTGCTTTGGGCATGCTATTTAATCCACAAGCATCCCTACTGACCAGATCACATCCCCGTTTTACAGATGAAAAAACTGAAGTTTAAGATTCCAAACCAGCCAACGAACACTGGGATGCAGACCGAGGTCCATCTGGCTCCCAAAACACTCTTTCCTCCACCACCGTCGTGTTCCCGAAACAGCACAAACAGACCGCCTTATCATGAAGAACGCATGAGCTGCAATGCTATGGCTCCCTCCCCACCCTTTCAAAATCACAATCTGAGTCTTCTTGGAAGAGCGGAACTTCTGACACACAAACCCTAACAATTATATGTCTGAAGCGTGGGAGAGCCACCCAATCCAAAACCGGGCAACTGCTGTGTTCTCACCGCCAAACTGCCTGAGCTGATGTTCTGACAATGAAACTGAGCCACCGCACTGGGTCCGCGGAACAAGATACTTCTATTTAATATCGATGCGTTATCTGCTGCGTGCTGTTTTGTGGTAAGCATCCATTCAATTATCTGATGCATTCACTCACCCAAAAAGAACTTACTGAGCACCTAACATACTTCAGATTGTGGCAAGTACAAGACCGGAGCACATTCAAAGCCTACAGCTGACCAGAAGAGAGGAGCGTGCACCGAATTCGCCATAATTATAAAACGTGGTTATTAATGGCGTGAGAAAAGAGTAGAGAGTGGGAAGTAGGAATCACTAAGGAGGGAAAAATTTATTCCAGGAAGGCATTGTGGAATGCTGCACAGCAGTTTTCAGCCAGGCTGGCTCTGCAGGGTGGGTTAAACGTAGACCTGCATTCCCAACAAAACATGAAGCTAAGGAGAGGCAGGAAAGCCAGCAGTCACAAAGAGGAACGAGGGAAAGAAGTCTGAAAAAAGCTTTAAAAGCCAGGCTGTGGAGTTCAGACTTCACTTTGCACACAATGAGAAACCAACAGCAACAGCTGTTTGTTTATTATTACGAAGTAATCTCTACGCCCAACGTGGGACTTGAACTCACGACCCCAAGATCAAGAGTTGCATGCTCTGCTGACTGAGCCAGCTAGGCGCCCCAACAGCAAGTGTTTGAGCAGAGGAGTGACATGAGGCGAGGAATACTTCACGTAGGTTAACCTGACAGCCCCACACAGAAAGACACCGGGGTAGAGGAGACGGTAAGAAAATCTGGCTGGGAAGCTACTGGAAAGGTTGAGGCATCTATTTGTGAATCAAAGAGATGGGCCTTAATTTACTAACGCCAACAGTTGTCCCCTTTCTAACAAGAAATATTACGAAAGACTGGTCAAAGTTAAATAAATAAATACATTGAGTCTCTCTGACTATTTGCTGAAGGAGGAGACAACCCAAGTCATCAATCTCTGGCTCTAGAAAACAGCAGATGGTATTTTTGGCAGCACATCCGCTGTCCTAGTTATATGTTTTGCTCAGGCTAATGGTGCACTTTGTTTGCATTTCCTTAGCCTGCACCACTGGAGCACGGGGCAGGCAATCCCAAAATGCAATAAGCAATAAAGGAAGTTACACTGGGCTTCAAATTTGCGCATTCGCATCACCCAGACACAAACACACCCGCGTGGAGGACATCCTTCCATCGCCTACGCTCGCGGTATATTCTGAAGCTAAGCACTCCGTACATAATTCTGACCAGTTTCCTTCAAATCTTCAAAACCCCAGAGGCAACAAACACAGATTAAAAAAAAAAAAAGCAAGGAGTAGAATCAGATTGGAATTGGTGGGTATGTGCTGGAAAATTCCTGATCTTGGTTACTGATTTCCGGAAAATAAGTGCTTCATAAGACAAATAAAACAAGCTTTTCAAAAACTATGTTTTCCTAGACCTGACTTTTGATGTGCTCCTTTCCGTAATAATAATAATAACAAAGGGGCTCCTGCAGGAGACTAGTGACTCATAGCGTTTTCTGCATGGATTAAATTTCTGCTATGTTCTGGAAGCAAATCAATAACAGAACAAATGGAATTTGCATTTAACAGCACCAAACCCACTCATGAGGGTCCACACAGGGGTTATAACAGGGCGGGGAGCCGTCCTTTCCAAAGAGCTTCATTTCACCCTCCAATTCCACCTTTACCCCTTTTGAAAGAACCCTTTAGCGGTGGGGGGAGGGGGGGACATCCATCTCTGTTGTACTGGAAACTGATTTTTTTTTTCAGGGAGGTGAGTGAAAAAAATGCCACAGGACTGTCTTGTGTACTTTTTTCTTAGCCTTCTTTTCAGCCAAGAGACCAAGACAGTCCACAAAATCCTGCAAGGAGAATTCATCATAGGTCTTGCCGATAAGGACTGTTCCCAAACCCATGGACCTAACCTGGAGTCTGGAAACATTTAATTTTAATGAAACAAAAAGGTCCATCTCAGGGCAGAAAAGGGATGTGGATCCTAGGAAGTGATGCCAGGATACGGAAACGAGCTCTCCAGGAAAGTTCCAGGAAGAAAAATGTAGAAAAGCCACCACGGACAGCATGTGGGAGAAGGACAGGCGTTAGAACAGCACAAGATCGCTTTCACCGGGTACCAGGAAGCAGGAGGAAAACGAAGGTGCGTACTTAGGTGTTGATCTCAGACTCCTGGAGAAGGCAGAAAAAAATACAATGGAGGGAGCTATCTGGCACAGCTCCACGTGGAGCAAAAGGCAGGCGAGAGAATGGTCGATTAAAAGAAATAAAATCACTACATACACTATTTTCATAACCAAAGTGGTAAGAGACCGCTGTAATCTCCACAGTTGTAGTTCTACTGTAAAAACATGTTTTTAAAAACAAGGCCTCAGTGGAAATAGAAGTCCAAGCTGGAAAGCCTACAAGGAAAATAGAGCAGTACTTCCGCATACAGCACAGTTTCCTACAGAAACGCAGCGAGTAAGAAGGGATTCATGTCTTAGGGAGACAAAACAAAGGCCTCAATTCTCTGCAACATGCTTATTAATACCAAGCCAGTTAAACCCAGGCCTTTCCCAGTTGCAGTCCACCAGCCCATAAATGTTCAGTAGGAGGAGACCCAGGCACGCAGGCACACACCCACAGGGCACGGGCGCCCCACACGTGCATGGGCACACACAGAGCACATTCACCCCGCATCTCTCACCCCACAGTACTGGGATCCCTGCAGAATGGGCCACGGATCTGCAAACCCAATCGTGCCAGAGGAGCATTTATTTCTTTTTCTTTATTTTAAGATTATTTATTTATTAACGTATTTGAGGAGGGGAGGGCCACCAGGAGAGGGACACGCAGACTCGTGCTGAGCTGTGATTGCGCTCAGGACCCTGAGAGCACGACTTGAGCCGAAGCCAAGCGTCAAGACGCTCAAGTAACTGCCACCCAGGTGTCCTGCAACGGAAGCATTTTAAGCTCTGGCCCCTGAGCTCAACCAGCTCCTGGGGGAAAGAATCTCTCTCTCTCCAGATTCTCTAGTCGTCCTTATACTTCTTAAGCCTTGAGGCGGTCCCAAGGCCTGATGGGAATCCCACGCTCCGCAATGCACCCTGGACTTGGGAAGAGGGAGGCTTTTCTTTAGCACCAAGCCCACCTCCCATCGACAGCCCTGGCTTGATCCGACCCACGTTTTCGGACTTCAGGGCAGACACACAAATGGCTTTTTGAGAGAATCAAGGATTCTACCCAATTTGTTTACCGATCCTGCCTGGTCTGTGTAGCCACGCGTTCTTTACAACTGATAAATAATATGTCCTCCCCGAATATAAACGGCACTGATGATAATTACCATTTATTGAGTGTTCTTCGTGCGCCAGATGCCTTTACAAACATCTAATATTTATAACAGCTTTAATCAAAGGAATCATTAGCTCCATTTCACAAATGAGGAAAGGCTGCTCGGGGAGGTTAACTATCTGCCCAAGGTCACATGGGTAATTGAGGATCTGGGCTTTCTACCAGGGCCAAGTCTGCCTACAATTCATTTTGTCTTCTGCCGGACTCTTTTCATCCGGCCACAAAAACATGACCATGGGAAAACCCAGTTGGCTCACACCCTCCTCCCAGCACCCCATAGAACAAGCAGCCTCCATGTCCGCCTACAAGATTCTCCTGCAGGTTTCCCCCAAAAAAGAAAATTTATGAGGATTTTTACAAAAATCACTGGTCTGCAGAGGCTGTGAAGTGACTTCCAGTTTTAAGAACTAACAAGACTCTCCCCAGAGCTGATTATTAGGGCTGATGCAGCTCATAAAACAGACCATAAAATCATTTCTGTTATATTAGTTTTGTGTTTCTCTTTTCCAGAGGCCCGTCGGGCCGGGGTGGGGGGGAAGTACTGCCGTGGAGAAGCCTTCCCACGGCCTGCGGTCTGCCCACACCCAGGGAAGCCTGAAGACTTGTGTCTTGGCCTCTTTCCTTCCTTGCCCTCATCAGAGGATCTCAAGTTGGTACAAAGGAAACATCATTAACCAGCCTCTTCTACCAGAGGGTGATCTCAGATGGGTCCCAAGAGCCGGTTCTAATTTACTTAAATGATTGAGATCTCCAGTTACTCAATCTTGCAACACCGGCCAGCAGATATAATTGCAAAGCAGGTAGGCTAGACTCACCATTCTGCCAATGTGGTGCCAGCTAACGTTGCAAATTACAGGGTATAAATTTAGCAGGGTGGGTCCTGACACACATTCCTGCAAATTACATGTTCCCTTGCTCGTAGAAAGTGCATTAATCACCCTGGGTGCGTGCACTATTTCCACTTACCAGAGGCTTTCAGGAGAGCTTGAGAGCAACTCAGAGTAATCTACGAAGATTAAAGCATAAATAAATAATGCCTGCTGGGGAGGTGAGACTTTTCTAAAGCTCCTGGAATCGGAATTGTTAACGTTCTCCCCGCAGATGGAGAGGGAGTCCCTGAAAGCCCACTGTGTGAGTTGAAAATGGACTGACCCGAATCGAGACACAAATAGGGGAACGGTAGAGCTGAAAACTGAACACGCCGGTGATGTAAGGGCAGCAGCTTCCTTCCTCTTGCAATAAAAGGGCTGCTTTCCCTGCAAGAAGAACGCGCATCAGGTGCAGCAGGGCAGATGCAGCCCAGAGTGAGGGCTGGACCCACGGGCCCATTAGATTTCACCTCGTGTAACAGAGCGCTGCCTACGTGCCAGGGAGGGATCCGAGTGTGCAAAACCTGCATTTTCACTGATCCGTCACGGCAGCCACACGATGCAGGAAGGAGCTAGTGCCAACTTTACGGAGGAGGGAAACTGAGGCTCAGAAAGTGAAATACCTTGCCCAAGGTCACACATAATCAGAAAGTCGTGGCACCAGGTCTGTGTGACTCTCAAAGTCCTGCTCTGCAACCCAGGAGCTGCCGCAGAGGCTTGTCGGGGCTCTGGGGGAAGGAGAAAACACCACCCGTTCACTCAGTGCCTCCGATGGGCACACAGCTCGGTGCCTTCACAGGGGCTATTCCGTTTAATTCTTGGAACAACTCTGGGAGCTGTCCCATCCTCTCAACTGCATCCATGAGAAACCAAGGCCAGGAAAAGTCAAGATCGTCCAGCTCCTAAGGAGCAGAGCCAAAAATGTATCCCGTCTAGAACAGCTCCTAAGTTCAAGACTTGCCTCTAAATGAAGATCCTCGTCCTCATTGGAGTTCACTGTAAATCCAGTAACTACGCAGCCTACATGCTTCAGGGAGAAAAAGGACCAAAGTGCTGGAGCTAGAAGAATGTGAAATGGTACTGCCCACAGGGGCCCTGAGCCCATACCTCCAGCGGGATGGGGAGTGAGCCGGCCGTTTCCAAGGCACAGCTATAGTAGATGCTAGTAGCAGGTTTTTGTTTAAGTTACTCGGTATGCATTTGTCCTTCTGCTTTCCTGGAATGAGCTTGCTCTCAATGGCCACAATGTACCTGGACTCTAATCAAGGGTCCTCCCCTCTCCAGCCAAAGGAAGGCTATGTGATCAGAACCAGAACTGAGATGATGGCTCCCTCCCCAAGTGTGACTTCTCAGACAAAAGACAAAAGCACCAAACACAGCCCATTCCTTCCAAGAAGCAGGATGAGGCAGGACTCTTTTTATTGTAAAATGAAATCTCTCTGACACCAGCCAGCTTGGAAAGCTCACTGGTTTCCTGATTGAGGGATTCCACTGTAGCGGGAAAGCAAGGCTGAGAAAATGCAGATAGTACTGGGGGAAAGCAACCCGTGAGTTCCCTAAGATCTGCATGCAGTCTACACTTCCACAGAAAAGGGATCTGGAAGTGACCATGGCTGGCTTCCAGAGACACGCGCTCAATCGGAGAGGAGACACTGCCCCACCTGACCAGATACATTAAGACCGGGCCTTCAGAAAAGTGACTTGTCACAGCCAGACCCGCATCTTGTCGCATCTAATATTGATAGGACATTTCCTCTCAGTAATCATCATTTGGTGGATTAATTAAACTTGGAATTCCGGAGCACTCAAGGTCATGACCTCAATCCTGACTCCAGGAAATTGCACATTCTTTGTCATAATTGGAACTGTGCATGGCTTTACCTAACAAAAATGTGTACGGTAACCTAATAACACGTGCAAGGTTACACTGCACCAGAAGGCTAATGAGTAAAACTGACACACTTGGATAGGAAATGTTTGTCCTTACATTAATAAATATGTAGTAGAACGGTGAGCCTCTGTTGTACAAATACCACCTTATTACTTAGGTGGTCGCTCTCTCATTCATTTCTACTAAAAAGTGGGAGGCACCCACGCAAGCCAAGATAAAAATCACAGGAAAGCCATTTATCTGGAACAACAGTTCTGAACTCCTGAGGTGAGTCTTACTGCCCTGCAGCTAGGTAAGATTCTGGGGGACCTTCTCCAGTCTGGGAGAGGCCTGATGCCTGGATTGGAAAACCCAATATGACCCAGGGTGGGTGCTAAGACAAAGAGCCAGAGCTTTTTAAAAAATTGGGGAGGGAGGAGATGATGCTAAGGGAGGGTTATCAATGGAGCTCTTGGAAATGCCCCCCTGGTCAGGGCAGTAAGCACTAACAGAATAACGTGGTACCAGCCGTGACTCTCGTCGTTAACGGAATTGTAAGGATGATGCAGGATGACAACGGCAACATAGGCACAAGGCAGTAAGCTCCGGGGCCCTGTCCATTGGATCCCGTCTACGGCAACTCTCTCCACTCCAGCCCATTCGATGCTGAGGGGCACGCATGGGTGGGGAAATTCTGGGAATTTTGTTAATCTAAAGAAAGGACTAGATGTGCACGAATAACAGCTACAAACACGCTATCCACAAGTGACGTTTCAAATAAATGAAAACTTGGAAACAATACAAATGCCCCAAATCAGGGCACTAAATTATGGAACGTCTACTGGACAGAATGCAACATAGTTATTACATCTGGCATGGAAGAACGAGTGGTGGGGGGGCTGTGGAAGCATCTTCCCTCAAGGAGGGGCAGCCCAGTCGAGGGGCAGCCCAGTCAAGGGGCGCCACACGGGGTGCTTGTGAGCAATCAGCTCAGGTTAGAATCACCATCCTAGGGGCACCTGGGTGGCTCAGTCGTTAAGCGTCTGCCTTCAGCTCAGGGCCTGATCCCAGGGTCCTGGGATCGAGCCCCGCATTGGACTCCCTGCTCCGCTGGGAGCCTGCTTCTTCCTCTCCCACTCCCCCTGCTTGTGTTCCCTCTCTTGCTCTCTCTCTCTCTCTCTCTGTCAAATAAATAAATAAAATCTTGAAAAAAAAAAAAAAAAGAATCACCATCCTAAGTTGGGATACAAATATCGAAGAGGACTACAGCTTTCATAATACAGACCACAGAAATCAAGTGAATAAAAATGATATGGAACAACAGAGTTGGGGTAGAGAAGACTGAGGATACACTCAAAGAGAAGTGTTTTAATGAACAGAAAAAGGTTCAGCACATGTAAAATGGAAACAGAAAGTTTAAAAACTGTACTCACACGTGTAATGTGTCCAAAAGGTTGCTAGGCCAAATTTTTTCTGAAGGGTAGGATTAGTGATGATTTTTATTTTCTTCTTCCCAGTTAACTAAATTTTCAACAAGAAGTAACAGGAACAATAGCAATAAAAGTTATTTCTCACAATTTTTTTTTTTTGGAGGTCTCCCTGAGAGAAGATTCTTCACAACTGTAATGGGGACAGAGGCTACCCCAGAGCTCATCTGTCATACAAAGGAGGCTGCACTTTGGCTCTCAAGAGACCACTTCCACCCAATAATTGGATTAAAAGATATTTTTGGATAAAGACAGTGCACGGTAATGCATACATAGAGCTTATTATTTAAAGACTTCCTCCACAGAACCTTTCCGTGGTAGTGGCCTCGAGCGTGTGCCTTGGAAATACGACAGGTACTTCTCATTGTGAGCACGTGTCAACATGACACTCACACCTCAGAACATTATGGATTTAATACCTGACTGGTCAGACTCTGGGAGACAATCACCTTCTCCTCAGAGTCATTGTTTTCTCCAAGCTCTCCTTCCATCATCTGCTTTTCCGGGCACGTTCCTGACAGAGAAGGTCCCACTGAACTGCTAGGACATGCAGCCCTGCGGTCTGGGTAAACCAGTTCTACTGAGACAGCAGCCAAGACTCCCTCAGAGAGGCAAGGGCTCCACTAGAATGGGATCGTCCCCATCCTGACTTTACCAGGTCCTGCTGCTTCACCTCAAGGCTATCTGAGTCATCCTTCCTTCCCTCCTGTATCTGACCCTTCCCCACTCTGACTGAACCGTTATGGCAGCTTTCTACCCAAGTGCTGGGCCCCCAAGCTCTTCCCCACAGAGACTCTTCCCACTGAAGCCTGATCACATCACTGTCCACACACCATGTCTCCCCCCAGCTCCTATATCCAGAACCCCGCTGGCTACAAGACTCTGGGTCTACTTGACTGAGATTCCACCTACTTTTCTACTTGTTTCACCCAGAATATTCTCCCTTGCAAGCTACGTTCCAGACACCCCACACAATCACCTGTTCTCTAAACATGCTTTTTAACGGTATGAAATATTTCAAACATATAAAGAAGTAGAGATTTCAACACAGTAGACTCAAATACCCCGACCCCCAAATTCACAAATACTAATATTTTGCCATGCTTCATCTTTCTTAAGGAATAAAACACTACTGAGATGGACAGTTGAAAGGCCCCTCCCAATTACCATCCCAGAGGTAATAACGACAATCCTGGTGTGTATCTTCTGTTTTCTACTTTTACCACACATGCATAATTCAATTGCATGTGTGCATTTTATATATATACAATATATTTATACATACACCTATATATAACATATGGACAGATGCACGTATAGAATGTGGTACATACATACACTATATACATATATACGAAATGGACAGAGTTTGAGGTTTTAAAATAAACTCAAGTGGCCCATATCATAGATCTTTCCTCTTTACCGCTCTAAAGTTCTTTAGAGATTTACCCACATCAGTGTGTGGAGACCTAGTCTATTCATTTTAGTTGCTAGACAGCACTCCACTTTACAATGGTACATCTATTATTTACTCAGTCTCCTTAAATGGTCAATAAGGCTGTTTCCAAGGTTTCACGACTGCAAACAGGACCGCAGTGAACACCCTCACACGTCTCTGCAGGCACATACGGAGACCTTCTCTTGAGCCACGATGCTGACCCGCAGGACATATGACTCACCTTTCCGAGCTGCTGCTGTGCCCAGGGCCCCTGATGAGTTGGGTCACCGCTGTCGCTTGTGCTGGACCCTGACCACAGCTGCCTGAACCCAAAAGGGGCTGCATCCAAGAAGTCATTGCCAGGGGCCAGGGGCACGCAAAGCATGCCCAGAAAAGATGAACAGGTGGCCCCAAATTCTTCCCTTAGGGTCTTTAGGAGTAGGGCCCACGCTAGCCAGTGAGCCACGGGAGCTAAGCTGGAAGAGGAGGAGGGAGAGGGCGCTGGGATGGTGTGCACACGAAGCCTGGAGGCAGGAGCGGGGTAGGAGGAGAACACGGCGGGCATGCAAAGAGAAGCTGAGAACATCTGGCGGCAACTGAGCAGGTGTCAAGACAGATGAGCGAAGGGGCAGCCTCGGTCTGGAGAGGCTTCTGGCTCCAGTCCAGGCCCCAGAGGAGTAGCCCTGCCTCCAGCTCCTGCCATCAGGGAGGCCCTCCTTCAAGGATCAGTAGATGTCACTTCTGCCATAAAGCCTCCCTCAATCCAGCCAGCGAACTACTCGCTCCCTCCTCCGGGCACACAGCACTCTCTGCACCTCTCTTGGAATGCTCACTCGGGTCCAGGCGGAACCTGGTAAACGGACTCCACAGTGGCCCTCTGCATGAAAGGGTAAGGCCCGGCGGTACGCATGTTCCGCCACTATTGTGTCTCCTGCACGACGGAAGCACGGGGCTCTGCACACAATCGTGCCCACTCACTGTTCCGTGGCCGAATGAAAGCTGGGAGCACCTGAAAAGCAGGGCCCACGTCATCTCCATTTTCATCAAATATCCAGGGCTTTCCAGGGTGTCAGGTACAGAGTAGGTCCTCATTAAATGCGTGCCGAACGACTGACTGAAACGCGGGCTTCCGTGAGCACACGCATCGGCCTGAACTACTCTCCCCGGGCTCGTACCGCTGATCAAATTTCAAAGTGGAGGTGACCAGGCCAAAGGATAATTTATCTCCCTAAAGACGCTAAGTGTCAGTTAAATTGCTGTATTTAATAAGCCCTGACTTAGATGGGCCATTCTGAACAAAAGCAATAACTGGCCCAGTAATGAGCCTGCTTTAAACCGCTATTACTACTACCACACTGAGTCCGTGGGGTTCCTTGAGCCGTTGCACCGAGGCCCCAGTCAGAGGACCGCAGCCTTCACGAACAAGCCACAGGCTCCCGGGCCCCCACCTTCCACCTCCCTGGACCCACGGAGGGTATTCTCCCAGAGAATCCAGGACAATCCTCTCCAGAGGTTCATTCCAGGATTGTTTTTGTTTTGTTTTTAATCATCTTGTCCACCAGGCTCTCTCTGATCTCGCCTAGTTGAGCACACAAGCCCAACAAAGAGTGAATACGCTCTGGCCCAGAGGAGACCGGGCAGGAAGGCCTCAGAGAATCAATCTAGTATTAAATGTGTTTATTCTGTTTCTTGGGCACATCCAATACTTATTAGCCCCGAGGAACGTTTGCCAGCATCAAAGAAGAGGGAGGGAGGGAAAGGGCCTTTATCTGCCACCACAGATGATAATCTCCAACAGATGGGACAAACACGAGGCTCACACATTCTGAAACAGGAAGACAAAGGAATTTGCACAATCAGAAATCAGCTGAGTCCTTCAGTTCAAAAGGGCAGTGGAAAACACCTCCTCGGCCTTGGCAGTGCCCGGAATAGAGGAAGAGGGAAGGGAGGGCCACGCTGTGGGACAGCCCTCCTCTGGGCAACACCCTTGAGGTCACCTGGGAGAGTCGATTCCCTTCGGCGAGACCGGAAATCTGAAGAGGCAGCCAGGTGTCTTCCCCAAGCTCAACCCGTCCCCATCAGATGAGCCGCAAGGAAAATACAGCGGTAAACGAAGAGGTCCAGAGTCTGGTGCAAGCTGCACAACCCACTTGTGCCTCAGCATGCCAATCTGTCCAATGGGAACAAGGAAAGGTGCCACCCAACCAGAAACATAGCCATCATTTCTGAGCGTGGACATACAGGCCATTCCGTACATGACGTGCTGAGCCTGGTGCCCGCCATCCCCCGAGGCGAACATACACGGTCCGCGTGTGCTAGAGAAACTGAGGTTTGGGAGGGGAGATGTTACATTCCCAAGGTTCCACGGGAGCAGATGGCAGGGCTGGGCCTGGAGGCAGGTCTGCCAGAGCTGGGACCATCTTGGCCTCTCTTCTGAGAACCTGGGTGGCTCAGCTGGTTGAGCGCCTGACTCTTGGTTTCAGTTCAGGTCATGATCTCTCAGGGTCGTGGGATCGAGCCCCGTGTTGGGCTCCACACTCAGCAGGGGGAAGTCTACTTCTCCCTCTCCCCCTGCCCTTCCCCCAAATCTTGTACGTGCACACGCACTCTCCCTCTCTAAAATAAATAAAGACATCTTTAAAAAAAAAAATAGAAGGTCCACAGTTCACAAGAGACTTGACGCCAACAAAAATTAACCATTACTGTTTTGTTACCTATTATTTATATCTGCTGCTCTCATTGCCTTTGCTGTGCTCCTAGCCCCTGGCTTTCTCAATCAGGCACAGAAGGACGTCAGTTCTTGGTCAAGAAACAGAGCTCCACCCCACACTGCCACCATTCACAGGGGCCTCTGGCTGTTGTCCCGAAACCCAGCCAATGGTGGATCTCCCATCTACGCACCAAGAGGGCCCCAAGGAGCCCTGCTGAAGGCCAGTCCTCTGGAAGGCCAGGCCACTCCTCCACCCACCTCCAACCCCTGAGTGCACGTGAGATTTTCTGTTCCTGACGCTGGGCCCCTTGGACCAGCATGACATTCATAATGGGAAGAAGAAAAGAAAACCTTTAGATCCACGTGAGTCTTTTTAACACAGGAAATGGCCCTGCTGGGAAGAAGCAAATATTTATGCAAATAATTAACCAAGGAGGTACAGTGTTCTGTCCAAATGTTGAGCAAAACGTAGTGAAAAAAAAAGCCCCGGCCAAGAAATGGCCTCCGACAGACACAGGAGGCAAGAGCAAGTCTCAATCGGCTCCTAGGGCCTCAGAAATGAACCCTCTAGAGAATGCAGGGCAAGCCCACACACTGACCAGGCCCTTCGGGGTACCTCCAACCCCTATCTCTTTCCCCATCCTCTACTCCAGGAAAATTTTGTCTGCGTCTCTGGCCAAGGCCGTGTTCACTGACAATTCACTGATACCAACAAACTGAATCACGAACTGGAGGGAAACACCAGCTCCCCTTCTCTCCTTAATTTCCTATAGGTATTTTCTCAATTTTCTATGCATCCCTACCTTGAATTTAACTTTCAGCAGAAGGACTAGAAGCCAGGTAGTCTAAATAACAGGCAGCTAGAAACTTCTAAAGTTTCTACCCTGCAATGCTCAGAAAATAGCATCTTTGCTTGAAAAATAAACAAGTGGGGCCGCCTGCCTACGCTGTGGCCATGCGGTGTGCCGTGAACGGAATACTGGGCTCGATGCAAAACCATGCCACCAGCCCTCCTCTAGGTCGTGAGCTTTCCTAACCACTCTGGACTCCATGTGAAGGTGTTTACAAGGAGGCTAGTCATTGCCAGTACCTTTTCTTAACCCCAAGTGCTGCTCAGTCTTTTAAAAAGACCTCTAGGCTAGCACAGCTGTCATGGGTGTCAGAAGACAGCTTATAGTCTCAACTTAGTTGTTAACACATACTGGATAACCTTGCACCCACTTCTTAAGCTCTGGGACTCAGTGTTTTCCATCAGTAAAATGGAGAAGAATCTATAAAAGTAAGGGTTATGGAAAATCAATGTGGTGGGTCATCTCCAGCAACTTTTTTTTTAAAAAGATTTTATTTATTTGACACAGAGAAAGACAGACAGCGAGAGAGGCAACACAAACAAGGGGAGTGGGAGAGGAAGAAGCAGGCTCCCAGCAGAGGAGCCCGATGCGGGGCTCGATCCCAGGACTCTGGGATCACGCCCTGAGCCAAAGGCAGACACTTAACAACTGAGCCACCCAGGTGCCCCATCTCCAGCAACTTTTTAAAGAAACACAATGGAATAGGNCCGATCCCAGGACTCTGGGATCACGCCCTGAGCCAAAGGCAGACACTTAACGACTGAGCCACCCAGGTGCCCCATCTCCAGCAACTTTTTAAAGAAACACAATGGAATAGATTGGAATCAACTAGAATGTATCAGACACAAAAGAGTGGGTTTTGATTCAGCTTCATATAAATGATCTAGCTTGTGCTGCAAATGTGATTCTTAACAGCTTGATTGATACATAATTCACATACCATACAATTTTACCCACTTCGAGTATGCAACTTGCTGGCGTTTAGTGTACTAGTTACACAACCATCACCACACCAGTTTTAGACTATTTCATCACCCCAAAAGGAAACCACATGCCCATTAGCATTCACTCCCCAGCTCTTCTCAAACCCTCACCCCAGCCCTGGGCTACCACCCATCTACCTTCCATCTCCACAGATTGACTTATTCTGGACACTTCCATATAAACAAAATCATACAACATGTGGTCTTTTGTGCTTGGCTTCGTTCACCTAGGATCATGTTCTAAAGATTCGATCATGGTGTAACACACATCAGTACTTCATCCCTTTTGATGGCTGCATAATATTCCATTGCATGTATAGACCACATTTATTTACATCCATCTACTGAATACAGCAGGGTAGTTACCACTTCGGGGCTATTACGGATAACACAGCTATGGACCATTCATGGACAAATATTTGTGCAGACATAAAAATGTGTTTCTTTGGGTCACTGTCAACAAAGTTTGATGCCAGTGCGCTACAGGGATTACCAACGGATAGCTACATCGTTCTATAATTTTTCTTTAAAATCAATCTATCAACTTTTGCTTTGAAAAGAAAATAAAGATCATCAAATCAAAGCTGCATTCCTATTGATGCAGCCACCAGGGAATCTGTGGGCAAAAGTGCTCCACTATCATCTTGAAGAACCTAACATTTCAGAGACTTTCTACCCTTGGAACATGCAACTTCGCTGTCCAGATTGGGGGCGGGGGGGAGGAGGGGGACAAGGGGCATTTCCATGGCGACAGAAGCTGCTGAACCATCAGGAGAATTCAGTAATAGGTCAATTTTCTTGTTTAAGCCAGCTCCAAGCTGGACTGAATTCCAAGATGTAAATTCCTACATCACAAGGTTTCAGACACAAGGCACTCACCAGATATAGTCAGAGGCCACTGCAGTCTCTTTCCAATACACACACACACACACACACACACACACACTACTCAATTTATAAACTGTTCCATATGAAACATGACTCCTACAAGGTAGGCTATAAAAGAGCTGATGTCAGGGGAGAGGCCATACTCAAAGCAGCTCCCTCCACTAGCAAATCTGCATTAATAATTTAGCTATTAACAGCCATGTAACACAAGAAGCTTGAGAGGGACGACTCTGTGGTCATCTGGGACACCGGGGACATCTCCATCGCTGCCCCCTCTCTGCTTCAAAATCCGAGACTCTGTTGTCTTAAAGGGCTTGTCATCCTCCGAGAAAGGGTACATGACAAATCTGTGAAATCTAAGGAATAAATACAATTCCTATATGCCTTAAATTTATGGCCCTCACAAAGCCTGCAAAATATGATAAACCATTATAGGTTTTTCCTGTCTCCCCTGCCTTGGCCACAATTAATTTCACCATGTTTGAGTGTAATACAGAATGTAATATATGGAGGCGGGAGATTTAGGGCCCTCATTGCCTTGCAGTAAATAAGCTTCTGCAGTTTGGGGCCCCAGAGGTAAAAGAAGCAATAACGACAGTCCTCATTTTGGGGAACCATTTGTGTGCATTTTCTGTTTTGCATCGTTAAGCAAGACAAAAGTGCCCGAAGGAAACCGACAGCACTGGGCTAGTCACTCAAAATCCAAACGCCAAACCTGTTCCATAATTGAGATGCATGGCGTCTCGTACACATACCCTAGAAGAACATCATATAGCAAATAAAAGCTGTGCGTTACCAAAAAAACAACAGAAAATGCTCTGGTTTAACTGATACCATAAACCTCAAAGGTCTGAAAATACAGCAAAATTCAGTTAGAAAGTTCCGGGTGGGTTTTCCCAAACACTCTCTCGAGAAGAGTGATGGAAACTATCATGTATTGAAGGCCTACTGCGTGCACATACTGTGTTAAGCCTTCACCTATTCTACCGTAGAGGGTAGAACTGCGTCTCCCCACCCCCAAAGATAAGTTCAAGTTCTGACCTCCAGTACCTGTGACTGTGACGTACCTGTAAGGAGGGTCTTTGCAGATGTAATCAGGTTAAGAAGAGGTCATCCTGGATCCGAGTGGAGCCGAACCCAATGTCTAAGACAAGCAGCACTGTCAATCAGACCCAGATTTTAAATGTCGCATGCATTCAACTTCACCAACATTTGCTGAGTGCTGAGGAAGCGTGAGGAAGAGAGTCTGGTAAGAGATTTATAGAAAGACAGCCCCTGACTCTAAGGAGCCCAGGTCTTCATTTTTTTCTCAAGTACACGGACCTGAGCACATGCTTGGATTTAATGAACCTATGATCAACAGGTGTGCTCTGTGCCACCTGTGATGAAGAGTGGTACTCACCTCCATCTTTGGCGCCTATACCACCACCCCCATCTGCACTGCCCCACTGCCCCCACTTCCCAGGCTGACTAGTTTGGGCCAATGCAATGTGGGCAAAAGTGACTCCTATCACTTTCAGGGTGAGAAACAGAAGCAGCAGCACATGACAGCTCCTGCAAACTCATCCCCTGCTACGCCAATCTTCGAGATGGGAGAGCCTTGATCGGCCCTGGATAAAGTCACCATGAGGAGTGGAACCCCTCCCGTTTTTACCTCCCCCCCCACCGGCGGAGTCTTTGTGTAAGTGAAGAGTAGGCTTCTACAGGTTAAACCAATGAACTATTGGGGAAAGGCCTATCCTACTCTGACTAATAAATTCTCTAACACACACCCTTACGAGCATACCCCATAAGTAAGCAGCAGGTTACCTTCCAAGACCCAGAGTCTAAGTGGGGCTCAAGCATGAAAAGGCCCCAGTGTAGACTTTCATCCCATTCTCTAGAAAGTTCCACCACCTCAGCAGGCCAACTTACGGACTCTGCAGAAACACTCACTTCGATGGAGCGCACGACAGTCCTGACTCATCTAAAATGAAAACCTCGAAATGCTACAGGCTGATAACTGAAGGGACAAATGCAATGGACAATCTGCAGAATCGGAGAGAGGGTGAGTGAGGGAGGCATCAAGTAAGGAACAGTGATTTTCGAAATGAGCTCTGCAGAGATGCCTCCCAGTCAGCTTGGATGGGAGGGTCCCAGGGGAGGGCACAGACTTTCTCCCCATACAACCCACTGCACCCAATTCTCACCTAACAAAACTAGCCCAGATGACCTGGTTTACACATTTTGCTACGATGTCACCACTTCCTCAGAGAAAAGGCAAGACTGACTTGAACAGGACTCTCCACTGAGTATGTGCCCCTGGACATGTCATTTCACACCAGAGAGTCTATCAACCAGGCAATAATACTTACCCTGCAGGTCTAGCATGGGAAATCAACCGAACCGATTGCACAAAACTGCCTGGTGTACTGTAGACAGTCAACAAACACTCTTTCTCTTCCCCACCAGCATAAATACTAGCCAAATACGTCTGCTGCACATGGGGCTGGAAATGTTTATTTGGCAATTAGGAGCGTGACAGCCTTTTCTAACATCTTTGGGGGGAGCCCAAGATCTCTAGGTAAACTAGAGAGTAATGCTATTTTCCCAAAAATGGAGTGATCTAATTCAAGTACTTAATGAGCACCAAAAGACAGCAGATTTCTCAACAAGCAGGGAAAAAAATCGTCATAATCAACAAACTGTTTCTCCTCTTCCCCATGCAACCAAACAGGGGAGATAACCCGAAAAGCTGGGGGATAGCCTCACGGGCCACACACAAAATTCCTAGACATGAAATATCTCCAAACTACTAGAATTAGTAGTTGGCACAACCAACTGGCACAACCACCCTCTCTCCCGTTGGCAAGGTTAAGGAGAACCGCAGGGCACCCTTCGCCATAATAAAGAAAACTTCCTTCACTGTGGAGACTAAGCAAGGCACTTTGTATATATCCTCACTTCTAATTTCCAGAATAATTCTACAGGGTGGGACACGGGTCTGTGACAGTGGTGGCTTAACAGCCCAGCCCAGTTTTTGCATTAGCTTCTTCCAGTTCCTTTGGGGGATTCCTCCCTGGCCTCCGTCAGAGAGAGTGGGTGTGAACTTCCTAGGATTGCTGTAGGCCTAGGTGGCCACACACTGGCTGGCTTACAATAATAGAGGTTTATTCCCTCACAATTCTGGAGGACAAAACTGTCACACACAGGTTTGGGGTAGGTGAATCTTTTGAGGGGCCACCACTCAACTCACTATACCTCCCTCACTACAGGGGTCTAAGCTAGCCCCTCAGAGCACCCCATGCCCACCTCTGCCCCCAACCCTCTACCGAGCCATACAACCCAGGTGGGTCCAAAGAGGGAACTAAATGGACAGAAAGAGGAGGCTGTAACCAGCACTGTCTACTGGAAACACAGGGCACACCACATATTTAACTTAAATGTTTCTAGTAGCCAGAAAGTGAAAAGGAACAAGTACAATTCACTTTAATAGTACATTTTATTTCACCCAATATGTCCAATGTAGGGTAGATTCAGTCCTCGTCTTCAAAGAGTTTACAAAAGAGGCCCCAAACATGGGACTCATTACGGCAACCCAGAAAAGCTGAGGAAATAAAAGTGAGGACGGAAGGACCAAAGAACTCCAACTCGCNTAATTGAGATGCATGGCGTCTCGTACACATACCCTAGAAGAACATCATATAGCAAATAAAAGCTGTGCGTTACCAAAAAAACAACAGAAAATGCTCTGGTTTTACTGATACCATAAACCTCAAAGGTCTGAAAATACAGCAAAATTCACTTAGAAAGTTCCGGGTGGGTTTTCCCAAACACTCTCTCGAGAAGAGTGATGGAAACTATTATGCATTGAAGGCCTACTGCGTGCACATACTGTGTTAAGCCTTCACCTATTCTACCGTAGAGGGTAGAACTACGTCTCCCCACCCCCAAAGATAAGTTCAAGTTCTGACCTCCAGTACCTGTGACTGTGACGTACCTGTAAGGAGGGTCTTTGCAGATGTAATCAGGTTAAGAAGAGGTCATCCTGGATCCGAGTGGAGCCGAACCCAATGTCTAAGACAAGCAGCACTGTCAATCAGACCCAGATTTTAAATGTCGCATGCATTCAACTTCACCAACATTTGCTGAGTGCTGAGGAAGCGTGAGGAAGAGAGTCTGGTAAGAGATTTATAGAAAGACAGCCCCTGACTCTAAGGAGCCCAGGTCTTCATTTTTTTCTCAAGTACACGGACCTGAGCACATGCTTGGATTTAATGAACCTATGATCAACAGGTGTGCTCTGTGCCACCTGTGATGAAGAGTGGTACTCACCTCCATCTTTGGCGCCTATACCACCACCCCCATCTGCACTGCCCCACTGCCCCCACTTCCCAGGCTGACTAGTTTGGGCCAATGCAATGTGGGCAAAAGTGACTCCTATCACTTTCAGGGTGAGAAACAGAAGCAGCAGCACATGACAGCTCCTGCAAACTCATCCCCTGCTACGCCAATCTTCGAGATGGGAGAGCCTTGATCGGCCCTGGATAAAGTCACCATGAGGAGTGGAACCCCTCCCGTTTTTACCTCCCCCCCCACCGGCGGAGTCTTTGTGTAAGTGAAGAGTAGGCTTCTACAGGTTAAACCAATGAACTATTGGGGAAAGGCCTATCCTACTCTGACTAATAAATTCTCTAACACACACCCTTACGAGCATACCCCATAAGTAAGCAGCAGGTTACCTTCCAAGACCCAGAGTCTAAGTGGGGCTCAAGCATGAAAAGGCCCCAGTGTAGACTTTCAGCATTACCATCCCATTCTCTAGAAAGTTCCACCACCTCAGCAGGCCAACTTACGGACTCTGCAGAAACACTCACTTCGATGGAGCGCACGACAGTCCTGACTCATCTAAAATGAAAACCTCGAAATGCTACAGGCTGATAACTGAAGGGACAAATGCAATGGACAATCTGCAGAATCGGAGAGAGGGTGAGTGAGGGAGGCATCAAGTAAGGAACAGTGATTTTCGAAATGAGCTCTGCAGAGATGCCTCCCAGTCAGCTTGGATGGGAGGGTCCCAGGGGAGGGCACAGACTTTCTCCCCATCCACAACCCACTGCACCCAATTCTCACCTAACAAAACTAGCCCAGATGACCTGGTTTACACATTTTGCTACGATGTCACCACTTCCTCAGAGAAAAGGCAAGACTGACTTGAACAGGACTCTCCACTGAGTATGTGCCCCTGGACATGTCATTTCACACCAGAGAGTCTATCAACCAGGCAATAATACTTACCCTGCAGGTCTAGCATGGGAAATCAACCGAACCGATTGCACAAAACTGCCTGGTGTACTGTAGACAGTCAACAAACACTCTTTCTCTTCCCCACCAGCATAAATACTAGCCAAATACGTCTGCTGCACATGGGGCTGGAAATGTTTATTTGGCAATTAGGAGCGTGACAGCCTTTTCTAACATCTTTGGGGGGAGCCCAAGATCTCTAGGTAAACTAGAGAGTAATGCTATTTTCCCAAAAATGGAGTGATCTAATTCAAGTACTTAATGAGCACCAAAAGACAGCAGATTTCTCAACAAGCAGGGAAAAAAATCGTCATAATCAACAAACTGTTTCTCCTCTTCCCCATGCAACCAAACAGGGGAGATAACCCGAAAAGCTGGGGGATAGCCTCACGGGCCACACACAAAATTCCTAGACATGAAATATCTCCAAACTACTAGAATTAGTAGTTGGCACAACCAACTGGCACAACCACCCTCTCTCCCGTTGGCAAGGTTAAGGAGAACCGCAGGGCACCCTTCGCCATAATAAAGAAAACTTCCTTCACTGTGGAGACTAAGCAAGGCACTTTGTATATATCCTCACTTCTAATTTCCAGAATAATTCTACAGGGTGGGACACGGGTCTGTGACAGTGGTGGCTTAACAGCCCAGCCCAGTTTTTGCATTAGCTTCTTCCAGTTCCTTTGGGGGATTCCTCCCTGGCCTCCGTCAGAGAGAGTGGGTGTGAACTTCCTAGGATTGCTGTAGGCCTAGGTGGCCACACACTGGCTGGCTTACAATAATAGAGGTTTATTCCCTCACAATTCTGGAGGACAAAACTGTCACACACAGGTTTGGGGTAGG
>NC_048233.1:66140128-66150621 GCF_002007445.2 Ailuropoda melanoleuca | reverse complement strand
TAATTGAGATGCATGGCGTCTCGTACACATACCCTAGAAGAACATCATATAGCAAATAAAAGCTGTGCGTTACCAAAAAAACAACAGAAAATGCTCTGGTTTTACTGATACCATAAACCTCAAAGGTCTGAAAATACAGCAAAATTCACTTAGAAAGTTCCGGGTGGGTTTTCCCAAACACTCTCTCGAGAAGAGTGATGGAAACTATTATGCATTGAAGGCCTACTGCGTGCACATACTGTGTTAAGCCTTCACCTATTCTACCGTAGAGGGTAGAACTACGTCTCCCCACCCCCAAAGATAAGTTCAAGTTCTGACCTCCAGTACCTGTGACTGTGACGTACCTGTAAGGAGGGTCTTTGCAGATGTAATCAGGTTAAGAAGAGGTCATCCTGGATCCGAGTGGAGCCGAACCCAATGTCTAAGACAAGCAGCACTGTCAATCAGACCCAGATTTTAAATGTCGCATGCATTCAACTTCACCAACATTTGCTGAGTGCTGAGGAAGCGTGAGGAAGAGAGTCTGGTAAGAGATTTATAGAAAGACAGCCCCTGACTCTAAGGAGCCCAGGTCTTCATTTTTTTCTCAAGTACACGGACCTGAGCACATGCTTGGATTTAATGAACCTATGATCAACAGGTGTGCTCTGTGCCACCTGTGATGAAGAGTGGTACTCACCTCCATCTTTGGCGCCTATACCACCACCCCCATCTGCACTGCCCCACTGCCCCCACTTCCCAGGCTGACTAGTTTGGGCCAATGCAATGTGGGCAAAAGTGACTCCTATCACTTTCAGGGTGAGAAACAGAAGCAGCAGCACATGACAGCTCCTGCAAACTCATCCCCTGCTACGCCAATCTTCGAGATGGGAGAGCCTTGATCGGCCCTGGATAAAGTCACCATGAGGAGTGGAACCCCTCCCGTTTTTACCTCCCCCCCCACCGGCGGAGTCTTTGTGTAAGTGAAGAGTAGGCTTCTACAGGTTAAACCAATGAACTATTGGGGAAAGGCCTATCCTACTCTGACTAATAAATTCTCTAACACACACCCTTACGAGCATACCCCATAAGTAAGCAGCAGGTTACCTTCCAAGACCCAGAGTCTAAGTGGGGCTCAAGCATGAAAAGGCCCCAGTGTAGACTTTCAGCATTACCATCCCATTCTCTAGAAAGTTCCACCACCTCAGCAGGCCAACTTACGGACTCTGCAGAAACACTCACTTCGATGGAGCGCACGACAGTCCTGACTCATCTAAAATGAAAACCTCGAAATGCTACAGGCTGATAACTGAAGGGACAAATGCAATGGACAATCTGCAGAATCGGAGAGAGGGTGAGTGAGGGAGGCATCAAGTAAGGAACAGTGATTTTCGAAATGAGCTCTGCAGAGATGCCTCCCAGTCAGCTTGGATGGGAGGGTCCCAGGGGAGGGCACAGACTTTCTCCCCATCCACAACCCACTGCACCCAATTCTCACCTAACAAAACTAGCCCAGATGACCTGGTTTACACATTTTGCTACGATGTCACCACTTCCTCAGAGAAAAGGCAAGACTGACTTGAACAGGACTCTCCACTGAGTATGTGCCCCTGGACATGTCATTTCACACCAGAGAGTCTATCAACCAGGCAATAATACTTACCCTGCAGGTCTAGCATGGGAAATCAACCGAACCGATTGCACAAAACTGCCTGGTGTACTGTAGACAGTCAACAAACACTCTTTCTCTTCCCCACCAGCATAAATACTAGCCAAATACGTCTGCTGCACATGGGGCTGGAAATGTTTATTTGGCAATTAGGAGCGTGACAGCCTTTTCTAACATCTTTGGGGGGAGCCCAAGATCTCTAGGTAAACTAGAGAGTAATGCTATTTTCCCAAAAATGGAGTGATCTAATTCAAGTACTTAATGAGCACCAAAAGACAGCAGATTTCTCAACAAGCAGGGAAAAAAATCGTCATAATCAACAAACTGTTTCTCCTCTTCCCCATGCAACCAAACAGGGGAGATAACCCGAAAAGCTGGGGGATAGCCTCACGGGCCACACACAAAATTCCTAGACATGAAATATCTCCAAACTACTAGAATTAGTAGTTGGCACAACCAACTGGCACAACCACCCTCTCTCCCGTTGGCAAGGTTAAGGAGAACCGCAGGGCACCCTTCGCCATAATAAAGAAAACTTCCTTCACTGTGGAGACTAAGCAAGGCACTTTGTATATATCCTCACTTCTAATTTCCAGAATAATTCTACAGGGTGGGACACGGGTCTGTGACAGTGGTGGCTTAACAGCCCAGCCCAGTTTTTGCATTAGCTTCTTCCAGTTCCTTTGGGGGATTCCTCCCTGGCCTCCGTCAGAGAGAGTGGGTGTGAGCTTCCTAGGATTGCTGTAGGCCTAGGTGGCCACACACTGGCTGGCTTACAATAATAGAGGTTTATTCCCTCACAATTCTGGAGGACAAAACTGTCACACACAGGTTTGGGGTAGGCGAATCTTTTGAGGGGCCACCACTCAACTCACTATACCTCCCTCACTACAGGGGTCTAAGCTAGCCCCTCAGAGCACCCCATGCCCACCTCTGCCCCCAACCCTCTACCCAGCCATACAACCCAGGTGGGTCCACAGAGGGAACTAAATGGACAGAAAGAGGAGGCTGTAACCAGCACTGTCTACTGGAAACACAGGGCACACCACATATTTAACTTAAATGTTTCTAGTAGCCAGAAAGTGAAAAGGAACAAGTACAATTCACTTTAATAGTACATTTTATTTCACCCAATATGTCCAATGTAGGGTAGATTCAGTCCTCGTCTTCAAAGAGTTTACAAAAGAGGCCCCAAACATGGGACTCATTACGGCAACCCAGAAAAGCTGAGGAAATAAAAGTGAGGACGGAAGGACCAAAGAACTCCAACTCGCAGGCCATGAGGCCAAGTAAGAAAGGACCTTTCTTCAGCTTTCGATGGAAGAACCAAGAGTAGAAAATGCAGCTTTTCTGACAGGCACCCCAAGCGTGACTCGAATACCCACACACACACCATGTTCCCAGCCTGGGCAGAGCAGGGCTACCGCTGGCTCCGGCTCACAGCTGAAGCTAGGGCAATGCCAACTCAGGGAGAGATGCCAAACACCCTTGGATTTCCAAGGCCATCTTGCCAGAGGGCTGTTTGTGATGATGGCGGTTTTGGCAAATTGCAGGCTAGGAAAGGGCCCCACTGGAACTAACTTCCCTCTGCAAGGAAAGGGGTGAACACTGCAGTATTAGGACTATCTACATGAATGTTAGAGAGGTGTACTCTTAAAAAGTAGGAGGATACGAGAGCAAGTCTTTCAACAGGATGTGTACCCGCCAACAGAATCTTTGGTGCCCACGAGTTACTTTGCTCTTAAACAGTATGAAGAGCCTACCACGTGCTAGTCTGTGATACCCCTTTTTTATAAATGCTATCCTATGTAGTCCTCACAATAATCCACTGAGGTAGTTACTGCCTCATTTTGCAGATGAAGAAACTTGAGACATGGTTAAAGTCACACAACTGGGGGTGGGGGGATCCAGTCCCAAGTCATTCTTGCCTACAGAGAGCCCTGGCTCTCCCTCCCTGCAAGCCTTCCCACTGAAGTCTGTATTTCCCCAAGGTGTGGCCTAATGACGCTGAGCATGGGGAAAAGAGAACTGAAAGAAGCAGTCACAACTCTAAGTAGACCATGGGCCTCCAAGAGAAAGATTTTTTAGATTTTTTTTTTTTTTTTTTGGTATAAGAAATTTCCCAACCAATATGAAAACCAAAACCTAAATGATAATGCCTTGACTCTCCTGGGGTTAGCAGTGGCCCAAGGGTCTCCATCAGCAGCTTCCAAACTGAGGTCCCAGTGGCCGGGGGTCCTGAAGATTCCCAGGACTGGTTCAAAAGGGCCAACCACACGCAACCACTTGCCTAAATGCCGAGCAATTAGCACATCAAATGCTTTGTTCGAACACATTAGTGTGGTAACAATAACGACATCCTTCCAGGGGACTCTCTCCTCTCAGTTATAAATGTCTTCCATTAATGTTTGAACAACACAAATTATTATCTAATAATTGCCATTTGTTAACAAGCTATTTCAAAACATCTGGTTTGTGGAGGACTATTCTGAAAGAAGTCCTCCGCTGGGTTAGACACAAAGGAAGCAGACTGGGATTTATCAGCACCTGTGTCAGCCACATTGGGCAAACCGAAACTGGCTCCATGAGGCACCCTACAAGAGCCCAAGTTTACCATTAACAACGTAACATTTCTCTTACTGTCATTCTCCCAAACTGCTTAACAAAGCTCACATTCTTTCATTAACCTTCACGGTGGGTGAGCAAAGTGAATAAGAATTTCCATTTTATGTATGCAAAGAGAAACAGTAATTCCATTTCTAAAAGGAGTAACTCAAACCAACTAACTAACCACCAGTAGATTAGTTCCCTAACAAGATGGTGCCCATCCGGATAAGGTCAATGGTGAGAAGGAAAGACAAATGCCGGGGAATCCTGGTGGTAACTCCCTATGTGGTTTGACTTTCTATGGGTCATACATTTCTCTATAAGAAGGCTCAATTTCCCCAGCAACAGAATGGGGATAATATCTGCCACCTGGGAATGAAGATCTAGCTATAAATTACTTCGGACCGCCTGGATGATCAGCATTATGCAAATGAGTGGTACCATTACAGAGCAACTGAACACAGTCATAAATCTTATAAAAATACTTCCATGGAAATTAAGGCTCAATTAAGAGTCTCCGTTTAAAAAAAATTTAAAAAGTCTACCACCTTGTTATTTTAAAGACAACAATATTTAAAGCCAGCTTAGCCACTCCTAGAGAAGTGATAAGTAGAGGCCACTTGCAGGCAACCAAGTTGAGCAATGGAAATCTGAGTAAGGTAGAAGGGTCCACAGTGACCCCAGGCTGAATCCAGACAGGCCCATCAGGTGATCCACCTCAAAATAGCCACCATAAGCCCTAGGTGACCAAGGGGCTACTTACACCAGGACACAGGTACCAAAATGGAAAATTCCATACGTTCCCATGCCTTCTTACCTTCCCTTTAACCACAGCCCCCCACCACCGCCTCTGTCAGCGGGTCTCTCCTCTGCTGTCCTGCCGGCCACTCCCTTGCAGTGTATTCCATAAACTATCCATCTATCTATCTCCTTTGTTCTGCCTCCGGTGAATTCTTTCATCCCCCACGCCACCGGCCTCCACCAGCTCAGGTGGCCCCACAGGATACAGGACCTTTCTCTAATAGTCTTGACAAAGCTCCACATTGATAAACAGTTGGCTAATAAGAAAAGACAAGGACAGATATGGCAAAACAGTTGCAAGGCAGGCTAGCATCAAGAGACCAGGAGATCCCTCCCCAGGAGACAGCCACTGGCTCAGGAACCTTGTCCCAGGTACAACACTCACACCGTATGTCTCTGCACAGAGCTGCAAGGTCCAGCTATCTTATAAATTCTCTCTCAGGCACGGTACATAGGGAAAAACTTGAGCTAACTTGACTCAATATAACCTTGCTCATCCAATGCCTTCAGAAGAAGCAAAGAACAGCAACGACTTAAAACAAATGGACCAGAAACTCTGAGACTCACGATCCCAATACTCATCGAACTTGAAAAGGCATCTGTACCCCCATGTTCGCTGCAGCATTGTTCCCAAGAGCCAAGACGGACGCACCCTGAATGTCCATCAACAGATGAATGGATAAAGAAAATGGGCTTCAGTAGCTGTACCCCTCGAAGCAAAAGCAGCATTTAAGCTAAAGCACTCATTCTCCCTCTTCCTAACCCAAGGCGCTTGGACTGCTAGGGAAACCACTCTGAGTGTGGGTGCTTAAAAATGTAAATGTTTCGATGAGCTGACTCTGGAGGACGCAGCGGGTGATCAATTTACCTTTTAACTGTCTTTTCCTGCTCAATAATTTGCTCTAGGTAAAGCAGTGCCTCCTGCTTACATGAGACCATGAGGCTAAGAAAACACGGAAACCCTTTCAGGACTGACACCTAGAGGGGCCCTCAAGTCTAGGGCTCTGGGTCCAGCCACAGGTGCCAAGCACAGCTGTGCTGGGGACCCAACGATGTACAAGAAATAGCCCCTGCTGATCCCAGGGGCTTAGTACCTCAAGGAGAGCTGACGCGTGCAGGAAAACATCGAACACGCATCAGCACCAGACACGTGTCACATGAATGTTAAGAAAAGAATGCGGGAGGCTGCACTATGCTGGACCGCCCAGACCACCCTGGGCAGGGACTGGATGGAGCAGCTCTGCACTGCAGATATGCAAACCTCCAAGGAGCACCAGCTGGAGAAGGGCAGGATCCAGCTCACAGAGGGCTACAGTTTGCATTTCCACCTTTGCCAGAATGGGGGAGATGCTTCAGTGCCATTTCCCTTCCTCTCAAAAATGTGAATGAGCTTCTCGTTATTTTCAACTGGCCAGCTTACCCTGTATCAACCCCAGAGCATTGTAAGCCATCACGAATCAATAAAAAGAGCTCACCCTGGGGCATGTTCCACGGAGCCTTGCACAGGAGAAGCCACAGCTCTGCAAATTGGCATCCACAGCACACAGTGGCTACTGTGGACGTGGGGTTCTGACTTGATGCCACTGTCCATTTTCCCTAACCCCCCCCCACCTTAAGGCACTTTATTGGGTCTCTCCCCAGCCAGACTCTCCAGGATACCTCTCATTCTTCTTTCAAAGCTGCCTGGGAGGATAGGGCATGTTTCCTATAATGTACTAACCCAGCGAAGCCAGCTACCGCTGTACCCTTTCTTGTCCTAAAACAAGTGTTCAGAAGTAAAACTCTAGTGTTCCGTCTCTCTTCATAATTAATCCCTGCATATACCTCCTATTGTGTGTTTTTTTCCTCCTGTATTACGAAGAGGGCTCCCAATCTGACCTCAGCACATTGCTGAGGGTCTCTTTTGCAGCAGAATGTGGCTGTGGGACTACATTTTGGCCCACAGATGAAGACAGAAGTCCTGTATGTGACTTACAGGAAGGATCCATAAGAGGAAGGAGCTCATTCTGCTAAGGGTCTTCCTCCTTCCTCCAGGCTGGAATTCAGATGACCTGGCTGGTACTCAAGCAGTCACTTTGGGCCATGGAGTAGTTAGCAGAGGAATGCATGAGAAAGGGAGCCTGGGTCCCTGATGACATGGAGCCATCAAGCCACCCCGAACGACCTACCTCCAGAAAGCTCTGAAAGTCACTCAATGGGCTAAGTACACGCCTGAGCAATACAGTTTTCATGCGAATAAATCAAGTTATTGAATTTGGCTTGAGCTTCAATAGACTGAGAGCGCCCAAACAAAACACGTTTACAAATATATTCAAAGCATGCATATTTCCAAGACTCCAAGAAAAATAAAAAGCCAAAGCAACACAGCTGAACATGCACACAAAGACACGCATACGTACACACACACACACACACACACACCACTGAGTTCACTGTCCACCCCGCCACGCGACGGAATTCAACTCAAACAGACTCTTGCAGGAAGAGAAGTCCCCATTATTCCAACATCATCTCAGATACTTCCAAGTGTCTTTGCCACCCCCGCTACACTGAGCTCCTGGAGAGAAGAGACTGTGTGTTTTTCAACTCAGTAAACCCAAGTGCCTGCCACAATGCCTGGAACGTGGTAAGTTTGATAATGAAGGAAATAAAATTCATCCACCAGGAGAGGGTTAAAGAGTGTACACAAGACACACCAACATCCTCCTTCCGTGTTTCTAGTAAACACCCCTCACCCATTCTCCCGAGGCCCATCCCCCTCTCCCGTACACAAGCCCCCCACAGAGGCTCCCCTGGCCAGCCCACACCACCTGCTGTGAGGGAGAAACTTTCCAGCCCCACCACCTCTAAGTCCTGGGTCATCCCCACCAACCTTCCTCTTCCTACTAAGACACTGACCCTCCACATTTCTGGAAGAGCTGGATCCACAGAATCAATCCCTCTAACAACCCTCTTCTTGATTGTGAAGGCACATAAGGGTCTAACTGTATACATTTTCAAGTTCAACTTCTACCATGATCCAATTCACCGGCAACAACTTTAGAGAATTATCTGGCAGGTTTATCGCCAACATCAGCTCATTCAACCCTGATGGTCCCCAACTCCGTGTTTCTACTTCAGGGCCTGGCCCAGTTCCCCAGCCAGCACCCTATACTCCTGGGAAACGAGCCCTCCAACTCCTCCTACCCGATAGCGAAATGGGCCCCTCTCTGCATCAGCTGATTCTCCACCCCTGCCAAAGGCATATTCTAAACAGCCATTCTCCTGAGCCTGGCCACTCAATTCCTTATTCACTTGTTCTGAGAAGTTTCTACCAGCATCACCACATGTGAACAACATTAAAATTCTTTTTGGGTCTCACATTCTTCCACTTTTTAAAAAATCCCTTACTACCCCACCCCTTCTTCTTCCAGGTGAACTCTCTGCCCTGGCCCATGGACAGGTGCCATGCCCCTCCCTCCATCCAGAACGACTGCATTCTCCTACAGCTGTCCACCCTGTACAACTCAGTGCCCGAGATCACATAACTAGCACCCCAGTGCATACACTGTTTGTGGTAGCTAGGACTCATCATCTTTTATTTTACTTTACTTTTTAGAGAGAGAGTGCATAGGGGAGGAGAGGCAGAGAGAGATGAAAAAAGAGAATGTTAAGCAGGCTCATGCCCAATGTGGAGCCCAACGCAGGGCTCAATCTCACAACCCTGAGATCTTGACCTGAGCCGAAATCAAGAGTCAGACGCTTAACCGACTGAGCCACCCGGGTGCCCCCATCATCTTTTAATTACTTTTTAAACCCTCTACTCCCAGCAGACCAATCAGTCCATAACAACTTTGGAAAAGTAAATGGGATATGGGGTATGGGGGGGGGCACAAACTATAGGTAGTAACACTGACTTAAGGAAGTGTGAAGAGAACACAGCTGCTAGAATTCTCATCCTTCTTCCAGAGGCCTGTTCTGCATGCTTGTATTCTCCAGGGAAGAGCACTGGTACAATCCAGCAGCATCTCTAACCCCCACGCACAGTTTATCCTCTTACTGTGTTCTACTGGGATAACACTTTAAAGCTGCAACATCACACTTGATTTCATCTCAAGGCAGTGGTGCAGCTAAAAGGTAATATTCACCAATATGAACATAATCTCTAATAAAACACAGAATTCCAGCTCAAATGCATAGAAGTGAAGCTGCAAACTTCTATTACGCCCAAGCAGTTGCTAGGTTAACTCTGTCTGGAGCCACGGAGTGTGGGCATGAAGGCAACAGGCAGCCTTTGTATCAAGTTCAACCAGGGAATGAAGCCAATTGGCAAAGGTCTCAGAGAAATGGAGCCCGCAATTGGCCAGGGTTCGTTGGGCTCATGGAAGGGAGTCGGGAAAGAAGGGCACCTCCTCTCCATCTTTATGCAGCCTTCTCTTCCTCTACCACGCCTCCAAAGCTGGTGGGGTTATGGAAACGGATTCAAATATACATAGAAACTGAAAGTCTAATAAAGGTAGGGTGGCAGACACACTCTTAAGAAGGCCCCTGCAGAGCCTCCCCCTCTCCGGGGATCAAGCCCTTGTGTGATCCTCTCCTCTTGAATGTGGACAGGACCCACGACTTGCTTCTGATCAACAGAATAAGGCAAAGCCAACAGCATGTATGCATTTATGTTACAGAAGATTGCAGGGCCCCTTTCTCTTGCTGACTTGATAAAACAAAAGGCCATGCTGTGACATGACAAGGAACAGAGACTAGCACCCATCCGAAATTCAGCAAGAAAATGAGGCCTCCATCCAGCGGCCTACGAGGAAATGAATGCTAACAACCATGCAAGTTTGGAAATGGATCCTTCCCCAGTCGAGCCTCAGATAAGACCACAGCTCCAGCTGACCCCTCGACTGGAGCCTTGCAGGGAGCTCAGCTATGCCATGCCCGGTACCCTGACCCACAGAAAATAAGAAATAATAAATGTGTCCTATTTTAGAACACCAAGTCTGTGGTAATATTGTTACACAGCAATAGAAAGCTAATGCAGGTCAAGTCAGGGGACAGGAAGGGATTATTTAATAAATGAATGGAACACAGAGATAGCCACCTGGCAAAAAATAAAGTTGAATCCCTGACTCACACATGACACCAAAATTAATTCCAGATGGGTGAAAGATTGAACTATGAAAAATGAATCCAAAGAAGAAAACATGAGTTTTTTAATATGTAATTCTGGGACAAGGAAGACCTACATGTGACAGGAAAACCTAGAAGAATTTCATCTAGAAAGGATGAATCAGTCTAACTAAGTGAGAAAATCTATCTGCCATTTGTATCACAAAGGGGCTAACTTCCTTAAAAATAGCTCCCACAGATCATAAGAAATCAAAGTAGCTTCTCCACAACAACAAGAAAAGACCATTCTGAAAAGATGATCACTCAGGGGCGCCCGGGGGGGGGGGGG
>NC_048233.1:66116577-66140115 GCF_002007445.2 Ailuropoda melanoleuca | reverse complement strand
CTCAGTTAGTCAAGCGTCCAACTCTTGATTTCAACTCAGGTCACGATCTCAGGGTCAAGGAATAGAGCCCCGTGTCAGGCTCTGTGCTGGGTGTGGAGCCTGCTTAAGATTCCCTCTCTCGGAGCACCTGGGTGGCACAGCGGTTAAGCGTCTGCCTTCGGCTCAGGGCATGATCCCGGCATTATGGGATCGAGCCCCACATCAGGCTCCTCTGCTGTGAGCCTGCTTCGTTCTCTCCCACTCCCCCTGCGTGTGTTTCCTCTCTCGCTGTCTGTCTCTATCTCTGTCAAATAAATAAATAAAATCTTTAAAAAAAAAAAAAAAAGATTCCCTCTCCTTTTGCTCCTCCCCGCCACTCTCTCGCACTCTCGCTCTCAAAAAAAAAAAAAAAAAAAAAAAAAAAAAGAAAAAGAAGAAGAAGAGGTGAGAAAAGAAAAGAAAAAAAAAATCTCACTCCTTTTAAGAGAAATAAAATAAGGCACCGACTGGATAAAACGCTGCTGACACAGTGGGCTGGAAAGCAGTGCGAAATCAGCACCCTCATTTATGGCTGGGGACAGGCGGACTGGAACAGACTGTCTGGAGGGCAATTAGGCATAACCATCAAAACATCAAACGCACTTAACTCTTCAACTCAACAATTCTACTTCTCTAGATATTTAAAACAACCTAGGTATCAGACTATTTAATAGAACACGGTTTGTCACAGCGAAGATATAAGTCATCCCAGCTAACAACAGCAGATAGGCTAAATAATTTATCGTACAGCCACATAACAGAGCGCCATGAATACCATAAACCATAAAAATAAGTGAGGCGGCTCTTTCTGTTCTGACAGAGAGACCTCTGAGATATATTCAGTAAATAAACAACAATAACCAGAAAACAGGTGCCTCCAGGGAGAAGACTAGGGGTGGCCGGGGATTAGATAAGAGTGAGACTTCTCACTGCGTGTTCCTTGGTACCTTATGAATATCATACCATCTGGTTGTGTTTCTTCTTCAAAATGATAAAACTCAAATCAAAAAAATATATGCAAGGGGTAGAAAAGCATGTCTGATATAAAGGCATGACATCGATGCTATATACACACAATATTCTACACATAGACCATGACATTAAAATACTACAAATGTCATATCTGTGTATTATATATTACACACTATGTTTATATACTCTATATTAAACACCTACCTCTGGAGGAACACACAAGAATCTGAGGACTGGTTTCCTCTGGGCTGGAGAACTGGTAAAACTGGTCACTAGTAAAGCAGGTAACAAGACAGCAGGGGCGAGAGGGGGAACTATGTTCTCACTGTGTGTTCTTCAATTTTTGTACCGTTATATGTACCACCAATTTAAAAACAAACCATTAAAAGACAAGTTTAAGCCACTGTGCTTCCTCTGGTCCTCTGTCTTTCTTCCCTTAAGACATACTGATGGATCCCCCAACACCCCCATGCCCGCGACTCCCTGTCTTTGTCTCCGGCTGAAGAACCGCGGGTGTCCTAAATAGCGGGCATCAGAGAGTCACCCCGTTGAAGCTGTGGACTTGGCAGTACCATCATGCCATTCCCCCAACTGTCTGTCTCCACACAGAAGCGGAGTGACCTGGGGCAGAACGCTTAATGCTTCTGGGCCTTGGTTTGCTCATCTGCAAAATGGGGTTAATACCCTCCTAGGTAATTCCTACTATATTATTTCCTAGGGCTGCTTCACCAATTGTCATAGCCAGGTGGCTTAAAACAACAGAAATCTATTCTCTCACAGTTCTGGAGGCTAGAAGTTCAAAATCAAGGTGTCAGCAAGGCTGTGCTCTCTCTGAAAGCTGTAGGGGAGAATGCTTCCTCGCCTCTCCCCTAGCATCTGGTGGCTGCTGGCAATCCTTGGCGTTCCTTGGTTTGTATATACATCACTCCAATTTCTACCGGTGTCTTTACGTGGCCATCGTCCTCAGCGTGTGTCTGTGTGTCCCTTCCTGGTAAGGACACCAGTCCTTGGAATCAGGACCCACCCTAATCCGGTATGAGGTCCTCTTAACTAACTGCATTTGCAAAGACCCTACTTCCAAATAAGGTCACGTTCAAAACTGGACTGGAACATATATTTTTTTTTTTTTTTGTGGACACGATTCAACCCACCTGGAAGATCATGGGAAGATGGGAGCGGTAATGTTGCGAAGCCCCAAGAACACTGCAGGCAGGGGCACACAGCGAACGCGCAGCAAGTGGGAGCCTCATTGCTATTAGACACACAAGGGACTGGTTTTCTCCCACACAGCAGGCTCCTGCTCAGAAGATCAGGCCTGGCTTCTCCACTCCTCATAAAAACAAAAACCGCAAGCAAGGAACCAAAAGCTAACAAGCCGGCATCCTTACGGCCGATGTGTTGTTAAGACTTTGAAAACAAACAAACCAGGGCTGGGTACCAAGTCCCTGATGTAAATATTTTGTCAGTGGGTCTGTCTGAGAAAACCCCACACTTGCACGAGGGCCCCATTCGCCTCCTCCTGGGAGGAGCTGGTCTGCCAGGAAGGAGCCCCCTGGGCGGCTCTAAAGGCAGAAAAGTCTTCCTCAAGGTGCATACCCCTGGTTCCAACACCTGGCTGCCTTCCAGCCGAGCAACAACTTCCAGAAACAAAGGCCAGGAAGCCCTCAAGCTGTAGGGGAGATACAGGCCCGGGGGTGAAGGCTGAATCCTGGGCAGCACACACTGGGCCCTCCCAGGAGAGCCAGGCGACATGGTGCGGCCAGCAAAGCAACACAGAAATCTCCTCTTCATCCCCCCCTTGGTGGAAACCTAAACACCCGTCAGAGCGATCAAAGCAGCGGCCCATCGGGGCGCCTGGGTGGCACCATGGTTGGGCGTCTGCCTTCGGCTCAGGGCGTGATCCCTGCGTTGTGGGATCGAGCCCCACATCAGGCTCTTCTGCTGTGAGCCTGCTTCTTCCTCTCCCACTCCCCCTGCTTGTGTTCCCTCTCTCGCTGGCTGTCTCTATCTCTGTTGAATAAATAAATAAAATCTTTAAAAAAAAAAAAAAAAGCAGCGGCCCACACTGTGAGACTGACTTTGAGCTCATTAAGTCATAAACTCCCTGCAGGGTGGACTTTCTCCAGATAACGCTGGGAAATTAGCAAGTGAGTGGCCTGGGAGAACCTGGCCTCCGTTAACCAACTAGCCAGACAGAGCTTCCATTAAAGGAGGAAAATGTCTGAAATTCTGCAACCGTCCTTGGACAGCAGTTCAAAGATTCCATTATGAGCTTTCTGGGAAGCCCTGTGAGAGGGTTCTCGCCAGTGTGAGAGAAGAGAGACGCCCCCCATGGAAGGGAGGTGAGAAGAGTCTGGACGGAGAGGGCTGGGGTCAGGGCTCGAATCCAGCCTGCTCGGGAATCTCCTTCCCTCTCCCTGAACTCTGGCTTCACGAGAGGGAGAAAGGAGGCCTGAAGCCCCAGCCACCACCCTCACGAGATGCACCCGATTCCAGGACCCGGACCCGCGTCCAAAATGGTGAAGCTGAGCCGGGCGCAGTGCACACACCGGACACGTTTCAGAAAGGGCCACTCTTCACAAAACGGAAATCTGTGTACCTGTATCGTCCCATCTGCCAGGTGCCAATGATGATCCTGCACCCAAGGAGTGTGGCCAACTTAACCGTCCCCAGGTCACAAGACGACCAACCACACAAGTCCCCAAGGGCATCAGAAGTGCCTCAACACTCACTACGGTTACTCAAAATAAATGAAACAGACTCCTTGAAAAGGTTCCCGAACGGCATGCCAATGCCATCCCGGAGTTAGGGACCCACGCGCAGAAATAAAAGAAGGCGTCAGGCTCCACGCAAACGTCAACTCTGCGACCCGGCCGTGAGACAACTCGGGTACACCTGACACATGTACCTTCAGGGTCCCCATCTGGCAAATGGGGGTTAGCAGGACCTCTGCTCCCCACCCCCCAAGGCTTCTTATAAAGATTAAGTGGCAGCTCTCTCCTAATGCCTTCCTGCCAGGTGCTAAATAGTCAGTCTGCCCCCTCCACTGCTCTTCCCTCCCTCATCTCTCTGGCTCTCCTCCCTGCTCCCATGGTCACAAGATCCCTCCCCAGTTCCTGCAGACATGGGCAGAGCTCCCTGCCCTAGAATACCTTTCTCAAAATCCTAAATACCCACAGGCCTGAACGCCACGTACCTGCATCCCCCCACTCCCACCATCCCTCCGTCCTGCAGCTTCCTTCCCCGACCCCTGAAGTCACGCTTGGGGACAAAACAGCCTCCACCAGTGGGTCCCAAACGTGTGTATGGGAACACCCAGGTCCACCGCAAGGTGTTCACTGGTCAGCAACAACCTTAGACACTTCAGGAGCCATTGCTGGGAATTCACCCTACAAATAAACTATTCTGTTGAAAAGACCCATCTTTTTTCTGAGGATGAGAAATTCCTACATTTTTGGCGTAAAACATGGTTTCTTGTATAAAACAGTGATATAATAATAAGGGGTGGGTTTTTTACATTGTTCTCATTTGATCAAATCAAAGCAGATGACCCGACATCAGGAGCCCACCGTTCAGGGTTCATTTTTCATCATTTTACTGGTCCAGACAGCAATCCAAGTCTGGGACTCGCCTGACGCCTGGCAGCCTGCACTTCCTCCCCAGCTCAACTTCTTGACCCTCACTTACACACCCAGCTCCTGCTCTCACCATTCCAGCGAAATCCAGGCCCCTTCCAGCAGCCCGCATCTGACAGCACATGCCAGGTCCTCCTCGCACTCGGGCACACGGGAGCCTGCGTCCCGGCCAACCCCAGTCTGGCTACAGTGCTCCCATCCAGGCCCAGGGCTCCCAACGCCCACCACATAAGCCCAAGCTCCCCCTGGCACGCGAGGTCCTCATCACCACCAAAGCACAGGACCGCCAGCCAGGAAAGCCCAGGGCCCGCAGTCTGTCCCTTGCCCATGTCCTAGCAAGGTACTGGCTTTTCTGAGCATGAGTTCTTACTGGGTCAAGTAGTGATGGTGACAGTCCCCATCTCAGAGGGATTTCTTTTTTTTTTTTAAGATTTTATTTAATCTTATTTGAGAGACAGTGTGAGCACCAGCAAGGAGGAGAGGTGGGGGAGAGGGAGAAGCAGACTCCCCACTGAGCAGGGCTCTATCCCAGGACCTGAGCCGAAGGCAGAAGCTTCACCGACTGAGCCATCCAGGCACCCCTCTCCTAGGGATCTTGAATAAAGCATTTTCTGTGGTGCATGCGACACAGGAAGTGCCAATGACTGGGAACAGGTTAGGAGTGTTCGTAGCACAGTATGCCCTCGTTCTGGCTTTGGCTCCCACTGTTCCTTGAAACTCCAGCAAAGCTGTCATCTTTGGGGTTCCCCAATTATGTTGCATACCCTCCCACCTCTGGGACTCTGCCCATGTCAGCCTGGCATTCTAGCCTATCTTCCACCCCTTCCTCGAAGCCCGCATCAGGACCTCCTTCCCGATCCTTGTTTATCCATCACAGTAGGAGTACGCATGGGCCTCCTGGGAATTCCACAGCGTCGGGTCCGGGCCACTCTTGGGACCGATGGCTCTGCACGCTACGACACACGCCTTACAGAGCCCTATCCATCTGCACTCTCCCTCTCCCGCTGCACTCCTCGCTCAAAGTCGGGGAAACTGGACATCCAGCAGGGCTTGCCAGAATGTCTTACAAGTGAGCGAACAATAAATCATTGTTTTGAAAGGCCCTAGTGACGTAGTCCCCAGTCTATCATTATAAAACAGATAACCAGATTCAGGACGAAGACGTCCTGTGTCCCACGTGAAGTGTCCTCCCAGGACCACCGTTAGCAATGTTTATACGTGTACACATAACCACACACATGTATATATATACAGGGCTGTGTACACAAACACACACACACGCACGCATGCATGCCCATCCCCAAATCGCAGGCAATGTCTGAGGTAACTAAAATTCGAGTCCAATGGGATTGAAATCCATTGTCCTTGACCCGGCCCTTCCTTCCCCCACAATTCTGACTACTTTGCTCTCCCATTAACACTGACAACTTTGTACTTCAGACTCCCTGGTAGTTTCGCTCGTCTTCTTTGGGTTTAATCTTTACCACATTATTTTCCTACCTTCATCCAAGTCACCCTCTCCAAATGGCAGTGTTATCTATTTTACAAAGCCAGCCTGTTACTCTGTTTTGTTCCCTCTCCCCCACCCCCAATCCCTGTTTCTAAACCCACTAAATGGCCTTTTGATGGTACCCTATATGTGCAAATAACTCAAGTCCACAGAGATTTCCATTTCTTCCCATTCTGCTCTCATCCTCCATTTCTCAAAGAAATGAAAATTCTTTCAATAGAAAAGGGAACAGTCAGGGTTCCTCTAAACAGTCCCTCTAAATGTACTTAGAGAAAGGGCATTTCTCTTTCCAAAACCTTTGAGGCTCTTCAGTTCACCTTAGGAACTCATTTCAAAGGAGGTGCTCCAGAGAACCCAGGAAACGTAAAGACCCTCCCAGAAGCAAGCTGTTCATTCCCTCGAAGTCAGAACAGAACCAACATATGGAAAATTACCACCAGTCACTTCGCCTGCACGATGGCTCCGCAGGGTATGAACACCCCCCTTCGATACAAAACTCACTATGGAACAAAGTGTCTGCAGCACCACAGACCCAGGTGAGCCATCTGGACGTGCAGCAGAACTCTAATGCATCCAGAGTTCTCAGGACTCTGCTTCCAGAATCAAACTGAGCACCAGCCCAGGTCGTGTAGGAGACCACCCCCTAGACCTGGCAGACAAGCCCAAGGGCAAACTCCAAACACTTCGGTATTTTCAGAGCCACCGACAGAAAGAAAGGTATTTGAGCATACTTCCGAAAGACTAAAAAGGCAGGGAAGAAACATCCAGGAAAGGGGGAAATGGGTAGAATACATTTTTAAAATTCATGAGAAAATGAGTCAGAAAAAACCAACTTCAAGGTCATGAAATTTTAGGATTGATCAATGTCAGGTGGACCAACAGTCCTCATCTCTTGTCTTAAGACCACAAACAGGGGGCGCCTGGGTAGCGCAGTCATTAGGCGTCTGCCTTCCGCTCAGGGCGTGATTCCGGCGTTATGGGATCGAGCCCCACATCAGGCTCCTCCACTGGAAGCCTGCTTCTTCCTCTCCCACTCCCCCTGCTTGTGCTCCCTATCTAGCTGGCTATCTCTCTGTCAAATAAATAAATAAATAAAATCTTTAAAAAAAAAAAAAAAAGACCACAAACAGGATCGCAACAGTCTCTGGTTAAAAATACACTCATGGCTCTCCGAATAAAACTCAAAAGCCTTAAAGTAACCTGCTGTCCATTCAAAGAAAAGCGCATATGTAGGTTAAAAGTCATATATTCATTCAACAAACGTTCACTGAGCAGCCACTTCCGTGCCTGCCCTGGGGTTAGGCACTGGGGATTCGGACATAAATGACACTCCCAGCCCTCAAACCCCATCTCAGAGCATGGATCGGTAAGCATGTGGGGCACTGGCTAAGAGGCACCTTGCAGGCATGGCCTTGTCCACTCTCCCCAAGCATGCTATGAGGCTGGCGGTATCCTCAACAGGGGTTAAAGAGCCCACTGAGGCACAGAGAGGCTCTGCAACCAGCCTAAGGTCAACAGCCAGCATCTGAGCCCAGACCAATTGATTCAAGAGCCTGTCTTCTGGGTCATCATGCCCCCATACTTCCATCAGCGGTGCGCTCCGGAAAGTGGTTCCCCACAGCTTTGCTGGCTTGCCCATTCTCAGTTAGGTGGTCTCAGCAGCCTTGTCACAGAGTCGAGCACAGGCCTGCCTTCTAGATGCTGTGCCAGAGAAGCATCCTGACACCCAAAACCCATGTCAAAAGGAAACATTCTACTCTCCCGCAGAACTAGAGCTCATCAGCCAGCCCTAAAAGCTGGAGTTCCCGACCTGGAATTCCTGCCACACCAACATGGAAGAACCTTTGCAGGAAGGCCCTCAGGCTTCTCCATCTACACCCAAATGTTGGTGGAATGGCAGGGCGGGGAGGGCTGAGGCCTGGCCACGGCCTGCCACACTGCCCAGGCTAGTCATCAGGGGAAAGGACATTAAAACCACAGCACGATACCACTGTGCCCCTGGGAAACTAAGAACCCTAAATGCTAAAAGACTAGAAGATGGGGTAGAGAAGGGTAGGACCATCTCGGAGGGTCAGCTGGCAAGGTCTGGTCAGGTTAGAAACATGCAAAGCCTTGGCCCTGGCAACTCTACCTCGAGAATATTATCAAGTCCTGCTCTGGTGCACAGGATCTCCATAGCAGCGGGGCCCGTCGTGGTGACAGCCGAAAGCTCTTGCTGAGAGATGAATCAATGAAGTGCAGTATATTCATAAAACGGAAAACCTCACAGCAGTTAAAAACCTGCCTCTATACTGGGGCACCTGACTGGCTTAGTCGGTGGAGCATGGGACTCTTAATCCCGGGGTCAAGAGTTTGAGCCCCACGTCAGGTGTAGAGTCTAGTTAAAAAAATATACACCTGGGGCGCCTGGGTGGCAGAGCGGTTAAGCGTCTGCCTTCGGCTCAGGGCGTGATCCTGGCGTTATGGGATCGAGCCCCGCGTCAGGCTCCTCTGCTGTGAGCCTGCTTCTTCCTCTCCCACTCCCCCTGCTTGTGTTCCCTCTCTCGCTGGCTGTCTCTATCTCAGTCTTATGAATAAATAAAAAAAAAATCTTAAAAAAAAAAAAAAAATATACACCTATATGCGGCAACGTGGATGGACCCCAACATTGTAAGAATACATAAAAAGTAAGTTGAAAAATATATACAGAGTGACAGCCTTTATGTACACTTGAAAACGTGATGCACGGGAGATAGACACACACAAAGACAGTAAGAGATTAAAACATGAACAGAAAGGATATACCTCAACCTGAGGAGGGCAGTGACCTCTGAGCAAAAGACCAAGTCATGAGATGAGGGAAAGTCTTTGATCAGATCTGTATCTGCTTTTCTCTTTAAAAAAAAAAAAACCTGAATTAAAATAACAAATGTTAAAAATCCAATCTGTGTGATAGGTACATTGGTATCTATTACATTATTCTTAGGGTTTTTTTATGATGTTTGAAAGATTCCAGAATTTAAAGTAATTAAAACAGCAAGTTATTTTAAAACACCCAGGTTACTCATAATCATCTAGGTTTAAGAACCACTCCAATGTAGGGATGAGCACAGATACGCTGGAATACCATGTGTCAAGTCCCACAAGATGCAAGGCAAAGGCAGACGGAAGGCAGGGGAAGCCGTTAAGACGGGAGATTATGAAATAATACTCAGCCTTTAACAAAGAAGGAAATCCCGCCATTCGTGATGCCACGGATGGACCGTGAGGGGATTATGGTAAGTGAAAAAAGTCAAAGAAAAATACTGTATGGAGTCTCCCTTATATGGGGAATCTAAAAAAAAGAGAAAGCCAAACTCATAGAAATAGAGAACTGACTGGTGGTTGCCAGAGGCAGGGGGTGGGGCTGGAGAAATGGGGGACAGTGGTCAAAAGGTACATGCTTCCAGTCATAATAGTGACGACAGCTAACAACACCGTACTGTAGGTCTGAAAGGTTCCCGGAGAATAGATCTTAAAACTTCTCATCACGAGAAAAGAAAATCTGTGACTGTGAGGTGATGGATGCCAAGCGAACTTACTGTGGGAATCATTTCACAGTATCCCCATATATCAAATTTCGAAAAGGTCAACTTAATTCTGTGGTTGGGGGTCAACTATGGGAGGACTGCTTTCTAGACAAGGAGATTCACTGGCAGGGTCTTGAAGGGTGAAGAGGAAACTTTGAGAAACTGTACAAACACAGACACGGTCTAAATCAATAGTCAGACCAGACAGTAAACAAGGGCATACACTCCACACATAATGGCTGCATTTAGCTGCGGGGAAGGAAGGAGCCGCGAGACACCATCCCTTCTCAGTCAAGCTGGCCGGAATCATTTCTAAAAATCCAAGAGAAGACAGGGATTGCCTGGGCACCAACACCATCTCCAAGAAAGTCAGAGCAAGGGTTATTTGTTTCAAAGGACCCCACTGGCAAGGTGAAGGGAGTATTCCTGCCGAGGCCTGGGTGCCTGGGCACAGGGGCTGCTGGAAGGGACAGGGGAGGGAGGGACTACCTCCGCAGAGCCCTCCCGCAACATCCCCACTAGGATCCACAAGCCAGAAGAAAGCAGAGCACATATTTCCAAATGAATCAAGAGGAGTTTTGTTGTTACTACTGTTTACCGTTTGCTGTAAATGGTTTCAGCCTCCCCTGCCCCCATCAGTAACACTACTCTACCAATCTGAACGGGGAAGGGACATAGTGGTTTCCTCTCCCCCCAACTCTTGTAAATCACTGCTGTGAAACATACGGGGAGTGAATTCGTGTGAAGCGATGGATTGAAGTGTTGGGTAGAACAGAAGGTCCAATGCCAGGCAACAGGCTTTGGAGCAAAAGCAAAAGCAATACCAGTATCCAGGTCAGGTCCCCAGGGTTCTGAAAGAACCTGCAGAGGGAGGTGGATTCAACAACCAACTTGCACCAAATCTCAAGCTTTTGGTGAGTGGGGACTATGAGGGCCAGATTTGCCTGAATTTAGAAAAATGAGGAAATGCCACAGTGTCCCTCCAAGCACCAGGGGGCAATTTACAACACACACATATACTCTCCCTCTCTCCAAATTTGAATCCTTCTGTTTCATAAGAATTTTTTTTCCATGTAGCAACTATTCTTCTGGAACAGCGTCATCCAAAAGAACTTTCTGAGATGATGGAAATGTTTTGCATCCAAGCTGTGCAAAAAGAGAGCCAGCAGCCACATGAGGTTACTGAGCCCCTGAAACCTGCCTGGTATGAATGAAGAACTGAATTCCTGATTGATTTTATTTAATTTTAACCAATTTAAATTGAAGTAACCACACGGGGCTAGTGGGTAGCTTATAGAGAGGGCAGGTCTATGGCATCTGCGTTACTGTCTGCACAGTGTTTTAGCATTTAAGGGGATAACTCACTTTCTAATGACTCTTTTGTCTGTTTCCAGTGTTTTGCTTTTGAAAGCAAGGCTGCCGCACACATCGTTATAGCTCAATGTTTGTCTGCATCTCAAAACTATTTCATTAGGATAAAATCCTAGAAGTGGAATTCCGGAGTCAATGGGGAATGATGTTTCCTGGCTTTTCCTACATGTTAACACGAGCCACTTACAGTAACATAGATGTGAACACTATCTTACCTATTACAAGATGTTTTTGAATACATGACTCCCATGGGATCACTATCGCTACATAAAATTAGATGGGGCAGGTAATATCATCGCCACTGACTTGGTTGCTAAGTTTAGGTGGTTTTTATAGCCAACACCAAAGAATACACCCAGCCATTCTGTGATATCAGACCATTTGTTGCCCCCAATAAGTTTAACAAAGGACAATGCTTATGCTGTATTCACAAATGAAAAAAGCAGGATATGAAAATACATTCCCAGCATGATCAAAGGTATGTACAATAAAAGAAAATAAACCAATGTGTTAACAGTCTAAGTTTGTAGCACTGTAATTTGTGTTTTTCTAAATTCCTCTCTAAATTTTTATAATAAACCTGAATAATTATTAAAATAAACAACTAACATTTCGTGGGCAATTGTAAAAGCTAAATGTTTTATGTGCAGTAGCTCATTTAAACTATTATCATATGGCAAGGACCATTATTATTCCTATTACAGAGGAAGACACAGTGTGTTGGTTAAAGTTTAAGAAACTTGGCCAAGGTCACGGCGGTGCACGGGATGTGAACCCAGGCTGACTCCCTTGAAAGCCTATAACCCCAGCACCACGTCCCTGAACTTCATTATGTGCGTAAGTCACCTGAGGATCTTGTTTTTCTTTTCTTTTCTTTTTTTTTTTAGGAGGGGAAGGGGGAGAGGGAGATAGAGAGAGAATCTTAAACAGGCTCCATGCCCAGCGCAGAGCCTGATGCAGGGCTTGATCTGAGATCATGACTTGGGCTGAAATCAAGAGTCCAACACTTAGCCAACTGAGCCACCCAGGCGCCCCTCATCTGAGGATCCTGCTAACGTATAGATTCTGGCTCACGTGATGCTGCCGTTGCTGGCCTGTCCACCATCCTTTGAGTAGCAAAGCTCTCCACGATAATCCTTATGCTGTAATGTCAAAGGAGAAAACACACTCGGCTCAACCAGGAAAATGTCTGCTCATACTTTAAAAACCAGCAATGCTTACCGATCTATAAAAGCAAAAATAGACTTTCCTTCTCAATAACTTTCTCGAAGTCTTCTTCACCATCCCTCTGGCAGGCCCGAAACTGCCCTTGGAAACTCTCCTGTGTAGACGCTGCCCCTGGGCAGCCGCTGGTGTCAGACCTGCTCAGCCCAACTGGAAGCTTAATCAACTTTCTCATCTCATTAGCAGGGAGGATTTTTTATCCCCAAAGCTTCCGTTAGCAAACACTTCCACGAGCCCAGGGAGCAGGTGTGCGAAGGAAAGGCTGCCGGGAGTGTCCAGAGGAAGGTGTCAGGCCCACCCACCACTCTGCGCTGCAGACACCAGCACACTTTCCGTCTGCATTTCCCTCTTCTCATGGACGTTTTCTTGGAAATATTAAAATTATGTATTCTTTAAGTATTTTAACCTTCCAAAATTTGGCAAGCACTAGCTAATTTTATACTTGAAGAACCTTCCACAATTATGAATTAAAGCACCCTTTAATTATGTTCCTAATTCTTCATGTCTTTTTATATGGAATTCTCAGATATTCATTGTTAAATGAACCTTTAGCTATTTGCAGTAACCCTGTTTATCTATCTTAATGCTTAATGCTATGAAATTACTTATCTGATACCATAAAAGTAGCCCTTGCATAATGGATTTTATTTCCCTAACTTTTCATTCTATTTATATCTCTTGGTTTTTACTATGTCTCCCACAATGAATAGATGGGTGAATTTTTTTTTCAGTAAGACTTAGTGACAGCTTGTTTTACATTGCTCTTACAACTGATGTATTTATATCACTCTCCATTTTTCTCTAAGATCACATTTATTAATGCACTCCCTTTCTGGAATCATTTATGTGGTTTCAGTAGCAAATTTTTATTTCCTTTGAAATTGGACTGGAAGATAACCTTAAGTTTCTTACTAGTTAACATTTTTAACAGTGATATTTTACCAAACACAACTGTTTTCACCTTTTCCTCTTGGTAACTTCTCCTATTCCTTAAGCAAACTATGCAAACTCCCTTCAAATGGAATTAAGATGGACAGCAGTTTTTACTGACCTGTCTGAGACCCTATTCTATGCCACATGCTAACCTCACAACGTATGTCCAATTTATCCCCTTATTTTAAATGGTAGTCATCACTTCGCTCTCTAAGACCTCTTCCTCTTTGTCTTTTTTAAGCCACGGGTTTCTCTGGTAAAAATCTTTGTAGGTCTTTGAAAATCAGTCAGACCATTCCAAAATCTGGAGGAGAAACGATATGCCACCAAAGGGCACAACTAGCTTGATCGGGGAAAGAGAAACTTCATTGTTCCTTCGCCTGCTTCTCTTCTTCAAAATCACAGCCCCGTGTCCTTCATGTCACCTCCATTCCTTCTAGGAAACTCCCAAGATATCCTATTGTGTGACTGACATCATGTCAAGCACTCACTCAGGAGCTGGACCAGAAGAGCAACCAAGGTAGCCATCAAGGAACCTGCCTGACCCCATCCTGCCTCCTGGAACTTTAACCACACAAGAAAGGAAAAGTTCTTTTTTCTGTCCAGGATTGTGGCTGAGTCACATTTTATGAGTACCTTCAAAAGATCCTGACACTCTCCCCTTGATGCTGGAGTGTTCTTTTCCCCAAATCCATATATCCCAATGTGTGGGCATCTCTGACTCCTCTAGTATGTTTATAATTCAAACACTTACCATCACTATCATATTTTCAACATCTGTTAGCTTTTCTTGTATTGTCCTTACCACCTCCTTGGGCACCATAAATGACTCTGGGGCATGCTAAATCTCTCCCCTGCTGCGTCACTGCTGCCCCTCCTAGGTCCCACCGGGAGGTACGGTATCTCTCTAACATTTCCAAGGCTAGCTCTATCTTTCACTGATCCAGAATATTCCTGACATAGGACATATCTTCAACCTCATCTCTTCTACAGGAATTACCACCACCTCTCTCCAGGCCTGCTTCCCCAGGCCCCGCCAGCCAGCCAGCCGGGCTCATGAGCTACTATCATACTTTCTCATCAAGCTTATGCTGATGTTTTTATGAAATCTGTTTTTGAAACCCTTTGTTCAGTTCTGGTCTGGTTTCTCTCAGCATCGGCACTTTTTTACAGCGTTGGAATTATTTTCTGATGAGACACCCTATGTTGCTAGTCACCCTTCTATCGTCCCCCAAACCCCCCATTTTACTTTTATAATAAAAAACAAGTTATATTTAGAACTTTCCAAACCAACTGAGAGGCTTTTTTTTTTTAACTGACCACAGAGCTACAAGTGTGACGAAGAGTCCTTTTTCAGCCACATCCAATTAGTTTAATGACTCCCAGAGAACACTGCTCTGATTCAAGGCTGGGGCTGAAGGGAAAGTTCCTGGGCCTCCATCAAAGACCACGCACTCCTGATATCCCCGAAGCGAACTTCACTGGGCCTTATAATAACGAGCAGGGATTTTTTAATGCAATAAAATTAAACACCCTTTATGCTTTCATTTCTCTATGCCAACAGACACACAAGTGTCCCACGTGGAACACTGGCTCCTTGGGTTTGCAAGTCTCCTCAATCAAGGTATTCATAAATTCCACATCCCTCCAGCACCCAGTTCCCAAAGGCCTGTTCCAGAGGAAGCTAAATGGCTGCCCTCCCTCTCCGTGGCCTCTCTCCAGGCCAGAGACAACCTCGTCTTCACACTGCACTATTTGTCTGTCAAAAATCACAGCTGGATCCGAGCACCAGCCAATTCACCCAATTAACAGTCTCCTGATATCACAATGACTCATGAACAGGAGAGGACATGGGAGAGGGTTTGGAAGCCTGAGGCTCTGCCTAGAGCTATTAACACCTGACAGGCCTGTGGCATTACTTTCTCACAAGGCACAACCCACTGCCCACAAGAGCCCCTTGGTTTGAAGCAACGAGATGAGGCAAATTATTTTTTACTTTCTTTCCAGTGCAGTACATTAACATTTCACCTTCCACAATAAATAATATCAATGCCTAGTTCAGAAAAAGTTCTCCCATATGTGAACCATACAAGCTTAAGCTCAGGGTCAGAAAAAGAAGGAAAAAACTTCAGTTTTTCTTTTTATAGGAGGCATTATAATCAGCACTTTATTTTTGTCTTAAAAGCCTATTTCTGGACTTTATAAACAGTGGGCCTTTCTCTTTGGCACCCGGCGGTATTTGAGGGAAGTACTGACCGAAAAGAAACTGCTTCAGGTTGGCATTCCAACAAAATATTTCCATCAATAGGGGAGAAAAAAGTCTCCATCATTAATACATTCAAAGGCAAGTCTCCTGGTGTTGAGATAATATCCTTGCTGTCATTGTGTCTTTTAATAAAACAAGCCTCCACAAAGGCCAATTTAAATACCTAAAATGACAAGTTCTCCATAGGGAGGAGTGGCAGAACATCAGTTTAAATCTGCCAAAGACAAGGCACCTGAATAAAATCAACTTAGGACGCCCCCTGACTCCAATGGTTAACATCATTCTATCCAACATGATAAGCATGGAATCAATATTGGCATCACTACCCAATGATGGAATGGTTCAGCACAAGCTAGGGAGTGCACCTGCTTCTTCTAGCATACATGAACTCGAGCTGAGTGTCTACTAAATGCCAAAGCAGCAAAGCCAGTGGTGAAGGAAGATCAAAGGTTCAAGTTGTACGGTCTTATGTGCCAATTCTGAAACCACCTCTCATCGGCTGTGGGCTTGGGGAAAATTACTTAGCCTTCTAGTTTCTTCATCTATAAAATGGCAGAGCATACCACCTACCTGAATAAACTGCTTAAAAATGAAATAAGATTCATGTGCAGAGGAAGCATTAAATGAATTATGGTACATACATATACCAGAAGATGTTTTTAAAACTGCTTGTAAGAGAATGGATAGATATATAAGAACTGAAAGATGGTCAAGAAGATGCATACCTTTGGGATTCTAACACATTTGAAATGAGGATGTACCTAACTTATCTTTAATACTAAAACATTTCTGAAATCAAGATGTGCTCAAAAAGCCAACTTGTGATAGCACAGGGCAGGTGGACGCTGTGATTTATTGGTCATGGCACTACCTGGGTAAACTTGGTCACAGCCATTCATGGTGTCCTTACTTCCGTCCAGTTCTGTGCATTGACACTACTGCAGAGGTGGGATCCATCTGCTATTCACAATGTCTCTTAAAAGATTACCCTAAAATTCTGCATTGAAATGAAAAACTTTCGTGTATACAAAAAGGCAAGGAAACTGTAAATATGGTGATAGGGAAGCAAACACCTGTCACCGGAAAAATGACTGCAATTCTATAATTTTTTAAAGCAAGAGCTAAGAACTTTAAAGCACTTAAGAGAGCAGGGCGCCTGCGTGGCTCAGTTGGTTGAGCGTCCATCTCTTGGTTTCCACTCAGGTTGTGACCTCAGGGTCATGAGACCGAACCCTGCACTGGGCTCCGTGCTCAGCAGAGAGTCTGCTTGAGATTCTCTCCCTTTCCCTCTGCCCCTCCCCTGTTTATGCAGGTGCACATGTGCTCTCTCTCTCTCTCACTCTCGCTCTCTCTAAAATAAATAAATAAATCTTAATAAATAATAAAGTACTTAAGAGAGAAAGATACGCACAAAGAGCCGAAGCCATACTGCAAAGAGGAAATGTCAAATGCTTTGGAATAACCGAACTGTCCAAACAGGAGTCGGGGGTGGAAGGCAGATGTAACCAATTCACCAGCTCAAAGCAGAAGTGACAAAATACATATTTAGGTAAATACGTGAAAAATACATAAAGTGAAAACGAGTCAAAAAGCTACAAATACAGAAAAATATGAGCTCATTAAACTGTGTGTGTGTGTATAAATCCCTATTAGCGTTAAAATGATACCTACTTGTCGAAAGTAATTTAGAAAAGGGGAGAGAAATGTAAATGAAAGACGACGGAAAGTTTTAATGTTTTATTGTAATGATCCTATTTTGTTTGAATTTTTATAATGAGCAGGTATTTGATGTATTATTTGTGTAATGTTTTCAATTCAAGAAGATTACAAGAAAATAATATACGTACAGCCTCGGCACCCTGCCAGAGAGAGTAAGCCTTCAATGAGGGGCAGTCCTTACTATACACCTAGATACCACGAAAGGCACAAGAAATATGACATATTCGCAGAACGATAAAGCCACATGTCTTCTTCAAAGAAATGTCTTCTTCAAATCCCAGAAGCCAAAAGCTACAAGAGGCTTAGAACACCAACGTGTGTGTCCCAATATTCTAACTGGAAAGCTAAGGAAGCACCTCCGAAACCTTGAATAGGACCCAACCGTTATCCCCAAAGATGTGCTATCCACGTGCGCCCAGGCTTTAAGACGTCCCCACAGCTCTGTTCCCATCACGGTGGGGCATGCATCAGCACACCTCACATTCAGGAATGCCTTCGAGATACTGCTTGCAGAAAAGTGCCCTCCCAGACAAGGAAAGAAGGTAAATAACTCCATGTCCCTCATCGGATCACCTGGCTCTTCAAGGGCAAAGAACACGTTCGACACAGCTTCGTGCCCCTGGAGCATGGCACAGAGCCTGGACGGGGCTGAGCTGGTACTGTGCTGATGAAGAGCCCAATAAAGCTTTGAGAAGAATTTTCTAGTTGATGCAAAGACAAAAGGCAACACACACTTGCGTGCTTGGGAAGCTAGAGCTCCTCCTCAGTGCTAAGGCTCTCGGGAGAGGACGGGATTGGAGGCACAGGTGCCTGACCTAAGGTAACACGCACTTGTCCCTTGCCAGTCCAGCATCCCTCATCGTGGGGCCTTCCTTTCTTCCTGCACAAAAGACAGTAGACAATGCATGCTGCTAGTCTGAAGAGAGGAGGAAGGAAAACACTCGAGGGAGGCTGGACACTGAACAAAGAGAAACGACAGCTGGAAGGCAAAGTGTCTTAAAGGAATCCAAGTGTTCCAAAGCGACACGGAGTCTAATTCCAAAAAGACTTCAGAAAACAAAGTCCGAGATGAAAATTTCCCCCAAACCAACTTGCCGATGATTTTCCCCGCCACCTGCAGAACTGACTCCAGTTGTCAACCCCTTTGATGGGAAGGGAGAAGGAACGACGGGGAGGGGAAGGGGTGCCGAGACAAACAATAACTGCTCTGTGGAGCGGAGGAAGGGGGACTTCCAGGGTTAAGATATCAACACACAGCTCCCAAGGCAGACTTCCAGGCAGGGCGAGCCTCCCCGATTTAACATTCAGGGAACCAGGTGGCTTTGGGCGTCAGCTGTCACCTTCCTCGGTGAGTCTCTCCCAAGAGAACCGAATCTACAGTCTAAAATTCCAGAAGTTTTCACTGTGATACAAGGGGAAGTGAGAAAAAAGGGGCAGTGCTGGGCATGTCTAGTTATAACTGTACTTTCCCATTGAACTCGTGGGGCGGTGGAAACAGAAAGCAGAAACAGATGACTAAAAGACCCCTTGATGGGGCGCCTGGGTGGCACAGCGGTTAAGCGTCTGCCTTCGGCTCAGGGCGTGATCCCAGCGTTATGGGATCGAGCCCCACATCAGGCTCCTCCGCTATGAGCCTGCTTCTTCCTCTCCCACTCCCCCTGCTTGTGTTCCCTCTCTCGCTGGCTGTCTCTATCTCTGTNATCTCTGTCAAATAAATAAATAAAATCTTTAAAAAAAAATAAATAAAAGACCCCTTGGAAGGAGGAGGCCAACCTGACTTGTTGCATCTAGAAAGTATTTTTAGGATGAACAGTCACAGTACCCAAGGTGCATGGCGACGGGGCTTGTTCACACTGGACCAGGAGTTCTCAACCAGGGGCGACTCTGCCCCCAGAGAGCAGTTGGTAACATCTGGGGACAGGCTTGGTTGTCACAATTGCGGGAGGTGAGGAGGAAGCCGCTACTGGCATCTAGAACCAGAGATGCCACTGAATATTCTAGAATGGCAGGGCAGTCCCCATAACAAAGAACTATGCAGCCCAAAATGGAGCACAGAGGCTGGGAAACCCTGCACTAGACTGACCTCATTCCCCAACCGTGTCCAGAAACTGTAACGACCCGGCCTGAAATAAACATCTGCCATCCCTCGGACCGAGCAGTCCAGAAGTCCACTTATTCTGGTAAGCAATATTAAATATCAAGCCAATGATGTGACAGGCAAATGCTGCATCTTCAAAGTACCTGGCTGCTCTCCCAGCAAACATTTTTAAGGGCGCTCCTCACCACCCAAAAGAGTAGATTCTTTTACGACAATTACAAGGAAAGAAAGGCTCTTTTACACTTACACGCACACACACACACACACACACGGAAGCGACCACCTTAAAAATCTCCTTGGTGGTCAGGGAGAGGCACTGGCAGAAAAAGCTACACCATTCAGATGGCCCAAGCATTTCCAGAATATTCTGAAGAGAGGAAGAGGAAAAGAGAACCAACGAGAAAACTCCGCAACCAAAAATAGCTCCCAGGGGTTCTAAAAAACAAAATTTGTCCCCAGGGGCTATCTCATCACTAAGAATAGTTCCGGGCGCCTATGGCATAGAGTATATTTTATTTTCTTAACTGTAAAATATGACAAATACGTAAGAAAAGGGGAAGGGGCAAGGTAGCTCTGTCGGGTAGGCATCCGACGCCTGATCTCAGCTCAGGTCTGATCTCAGGAGTGTGAGTTTGAGCCCCAGTAGGTTTCCACACTGGACGTGTAGCCTACTTAAAAAGTAAAAAATAAATTTAGAAAAGGGGGGGAATATATATTCTCAATTAATGAAAACAAATCCCCCAAGTGACTACAATTCGGGGCAAGAACTCCACTGTGGCCAGTGGTATCTTCCTGCCACGCAAATGCCTCCCCATCATGCATACCGCAAAAAGATCCATGCTGTTTTGAAAAGTTCCATCTTTCCTCAAGGACTGAGATTTATTTTATGTATTTCTCATAAGCACCAACTGCTTAGTTCACAGCAGTGACCACAAACTGAACAGATTCAGGGAGGAGGGGTGTTTATGGAAATAATCTCATTGACTGTTAAATTCACAAAAGCAAGTGGGAGGAAAGGCATGGAGGCTGCGTGCGTGATTCCTGCAAAGAAGCCAGACTTCGTACCCGAGCTTCAGTCCTCACTCTGGCGTCCTGGGTCTGAAGGGTCTCTCGTGAGCCATAAAATGACTTCCTGCCACATAGTATCATTGGAAAAACTCAACAAGATCATGTGTTTGAAATGGCAAGAAAAGCATCTCACACATACATGTGCCATAAACATGGGGTCCCCTTTGCTCCCTGTGCCCATGCAAACCGGCGAGGCTGTGAAGGTCAACTCTTTAACATGAGATTCTTGGACTACCAACTCCCCTAATGCCAACATTCTCTAAAATGTTGCATGAAGGTGAGATACAAGCCCACTTTCAAGGTATCCTGGGGACTTCGGTAAAAAAGGTGTCTCTGTCAGTCTCGGAGGTCCAGAATGGACCACCCTGCCCTTTCCTACTCACACCGCTGCTCCTCCCCCTCTCCTATCAAGGTCAGAGGCCTCAGTGGGCTGTCAGATAAAAACACCTCAAAGGCCAGGAGGGAGCCTCTGTCCCATCTCTTTGAAGATGAAAAGCAACAAGGGGTGTTTATTTGTACTTGGGTGCACAGTGCCCAGTCTCCTCCACCCGGGCTGGCCTGCGAGGCTCCTCAGCTAGTTAAAAATACTAATAAAACCCACCCGCTCGCACCGTTAAGTAGATCTTTCCAGGAGAAAAGGTCAGTACTCACACTCCTGGGAGTACACGTGGGGGAAAATCAAGCGTGTTCACTGACAGAGAATGTCAGGGAGTGGAAGCAAAGGTCAGCCCGGGAGGAGGTGAGGCTGACCGCCTGGGGGGCATGGCCACCATCAGACACGACGCACCTCTGTGCGCTGTAACCCAGCTAGTCCGCCGCGTGAAGAAAACCCGGACACTGGATGGGCCGAGTCTTTCTCACGGGATACATTAAAAAATAACGACAGCTAAAAATCGATGCTTCACTTCCCTTACACAAACAACATAAAGGAAGAAAAAGAAAACAGAGAGGTGTCTGAGAAGGTTCCTGAATAATAAAGGCCTCCAAATTGCTCTTGAGATGTCAGTGGCCTTCCAGCCCTGCAAAGACCCAGAACTCAGGGTAGGAATCAACTCAGACCCCAGTTTTCTCCACAAACTCTCAAAGGGGAGACAGCAGTCCGAAATACTGGTTTTTATCATCTCTCCTGTCGTTTCAACTTTTCAGAAGAGGATCGAGGAGCTGGATATGGGGTAGAAGGGTAGAGTGTCTGGTCCCGCTATGAACCCCAAACTGAACCACACAGGCTTCTTTCTGGGCTGGGAGGCCAGGAGAACCCGGTGGCATCAAGGAAAATGACCGGACCCGTTTCTGGTAACACTGTGGGTCAATGGAGAATTCAGGCCACAAGGATGATGCTTAATGTAACACGAAAAATGCACACACCCCCAACCTGCCTAGAAGTTTCTAAACCAACAACTGTAAAGGTGATTCAAAGCCACACAAGCGGCCTGACCACAGAGGATGGAAAACCACCACAGGGACAGTCAGGCAGTTCCATGACCCCCAATCTCTCCGTCCCCACTCTTACTATGTATTGTAGCCCTATTTTATACATACACACATATTAAATGACCAGCATTGACCAGAGAAGGACAAAATTAACTTCATCGCTATTTTTACAGACATGGAGACTCCACCAAAGCAACCCAGTACCAACTGGGAAATACAAAAAATAAGTTTCCACTGAAGCACAAGCAACTTTGAGGACGCATACAAGAGCCAGCTTCCAGACTGTCCTCCGTGGTGTTATCACGGGACCTCTCACAGCTCTATACATGGAGGGCATGAATTCAGCCAGGTCTTCTTGTCTGAGATGCCCAGAAAACTGCCTGTTCTAACAGCCCGCACATAATCATTCACACCAACCCATACCTGCCAATATGCCCTTGGACTCCCTCCCCAGGGTGGCCTGATAGTTCAGGAGAAACAGGGCACTCTCCCCCAGACTTGGCTGAAAACCCACAGCAGCCACCACCGTTCCACACGCACTGGAAGGCAGAGCAAACCCACATCAAACTGGGGTCTCCAGGAGCAGGGATGATTTCATAGGCCTGAGATGTGGGAAAGGCTGCCCAGTAGATTCTGAGGTTGGCCAGGACCAGGGACTTCAGGGAAGGTGGGAGATTTCTCTTTCCCAAGGTACATGGGGGCGGGGCAGCTCAGAATGAAGTGAGCCTCAACTTCCCAACCAACACAGCACCACCGACACCTCCACAGCAAACAGCTACAAGCATTTGGGGAAATCAGCCATAAATAAGACATGTGGATAGCACAATCACCAGGCAAGCAAGCTTCTGCTTAAGAAAGTTCTTTGGGCCCTGTCACCCACTTTCTGGGCATCAGCTGCCCAGAAATAAACGTCAGGGGGCGGGCTGAGCTGAGGAGGGCAGCTGACAGCTGTGGCCAGCGAGGCCCGGGCAGAGGAGGAAGGGCTCCTGGGCTGGAATTCAGACAGTGCCCACATCAGCAGAAAAGTTCCAGGGGACAGCACGCTGTCAGGAAGGGAAAGAGGCTTGCTGCTTCCCAGGACCTCAGGATGCAACACCAAGGTGATGCCAGGTTCAAAGGGCCGCCAGATGAAGCCCGGGTGCACTCCCACCGGCACCACGCCAGTCAGAGCGCCCGCTGAGGGACAAGTCCAGTGGTCAGATGACAAATAAACGTCCTGCTCCCAGGAACAGTGGGAAAAATTAATAATTCCCAGGTTCGGCCCTGCTTCATCTCTCTTTACCCAAGCCAAACACAGTCCCAGGAAGGGAGTGGAAAGAAGCGGCGATGCTACCCGCCCGACGTCCAAGGAGGAAACTGAGGCACAAGGGTGCACGCGAGAGATGCGGGAAGAGGCCCTAAGGAGGTTCGCCCAGCGCCAAGCACCGGGAGTCTGGGGAGAGGGGATCAAGGAAGAGTTCTCTCCACCCCCCCTCCCCTCCCGTCCCCTCCTCCCTTCCCCAACACACACAACACACTCACGCACGCACACACACACACTGGAGCTACGCCCAATCGGGGCAGCAGCCGGGCTCCCCGGAGCCGGGCTGCACACAAAGCCCCGCCCGCGCACACAGCACTCGGCACCAGCCGGCCCGCACGCCCACACAATAGGACGGCGCGCACCCCGCCGCGGCCCCTCGCCCGCGTCCCGGCCAGCCCCGCGCCGGGGCCGCCCTCAGTGCACGCCCGCCCGGAGACGCAGC